>NC_064285.1:48218117-48255223 GCF_019186545.1 Solanum stenotomum | reverse complement strand
TATATATTCAAGTTTTAATAAGTTCAAGTTTCAATTCAAGTTCATATCTAATTTCTAAACTTAATTAGTTATATATTCAAGCTAATTAGTTCCAAGTTCAAGTTCTAATTTCAAGTTCATATTCCTAATTAAGTTCAATTTATAGTAAATTCAAGTTATAATTAATTATAAGTTCTAATTAAGTTGTAATTTAAATCCCTAAAATTCTAAATTCAAACTAGCTAGCAAGTGTCCCAACTTCAAACTATTAATTAGTCCTAAAATATCAAATATAATTTAAACTATTAGTCCTAAATTCCAAATTCAAACTAGCCTTAAAATCACAAATTGAAAGTACTCCTAGAATTCAAAAATCAAACTATATTGCTAAAATCCTAAATTCAAACTATTAGTAGTCCTAAAATCTCAATAATAATTCAAACTAGTCCTAAATTCAAAATTCAAACTAGTCTTAAAATCACAAATTCAAACTAGCCCTAAATCCCAAAATCTAACTAGTGATAAAATCCTAAATTAAAATTAACTAGCTATTCCTAATCCCAAATTCAAACTATTAGTCCTAAAATCTCTATAATAATTCAAACTAACTCAAATAATACCCAAATTCAAACAACCCCTTAAATACCCTAATTCAATCTAATCTTACAATTCCAAAATCAAACTAATTAACTCAAGAAATACCGAATTTCAAACAAATCCTAAGATACCCTAATTCAAACTAACCCTAGCATTAAAATTTTCAATTCACAATCAACAGACACAAACTAACAATCAAATAATCCATAATTCAAACTAACAATCAAAAACCCTAAATCATTCACTTACTAACTAATAATCAATCAAACTAAGTATATTAGTACTCTAATTTTGAGATACTTCAACTAAATAGAAACAAAAGTAATCTTTTATGGAGTTTCTAAAAATTCACCTTGAGTAAGAAGGTCGGGGATGGTGGCGCAAACTGAGAAAGCTAATATAGAGGCGGCGCCGGTCGGGATGGAGGCAGCGCGACCTTCCTCTGTAGCTACGCGCGATCTTCCTCTGCTGTTGCGATGGTGGTGTGGCATGGCGCCGGTCGGGGATGGGTGGGGATGGGCGCCGATGGGGGTGGGGAGTGAGACTTCACTTAGGTTTTGAGACTTCACTTAGGAGTGAGACTTGATATTATCATTCTATTTTTAAGAGAATTGTTTAATTTACCGACCACGGGATGTCGGTAATTTTTAAAATAATCATCTATATTTAAAAATATTTAATAAATACCGACATTGTGAAGTCGATATTATTTAAATAAAATAATAATTTAAATATACCGACCTCTTTAGGTCGGTATTTATTAATTTATTTTAATATAAACTCAGCTCTTGAGGTTGATTTATTAATTAAACATACACACACACACACACACACACACACACATATATATGAAATACATTAGTTTTAATAAATTTAATTTATCGATCAAGTTAATTTTATAAATTTAAATTATATAACTCCTAATTATATACATTTAATTTTATTGATCAACAAAAGTTTATCAATCTCAAATTTAATATATAAATCTCCTTGAATTGATCATCGGTATTTCTTTAATTGATGATGTATTTCATATCTAAACCACTAGTATATAAGACTTGATTTGTTAAAATACTCGAGGAGTATATATATATATATATATAAAATTTAACTACACATCAACAAAAGTTTAATTTAATAAATTTAATTTATCGATCAAGTTAAATTTATAAATTTAAATTATATAACTCTTAATTATATAAATTTAATTTTATTGATCAACAAAAGTTTATCAATATCAAATTTAATATATAAATCTCCTTGAATTGATCATCGTTATTTCTTTAATTGATAATGTATTTCATATCTAAGCCACTAGTATATAAGACTTGATTTGTTAAACTACTCGAGGAGTATATAATTAATCAACACACACACACACACACACACACACACACACACACACACACACACACACACACACACACACACACACACACACACACACATACATATATATATATATATATAATTTAACTACACATCAACAGAAGTTTAATTTAATAAATTTAATTTATCGATCAAGTTAATTTTATAAATTTAAATTATATAACTCCTAATTATATACATTTAATTTTATTGATCAACAAAAGTTTATCAATATCAAATATATATATATAATATATCTATATATATATATATATATATATTAAATTAAACTTCTGTTGATGTGTAGTTAAAATACATACATATATATATATATATATATATATATCGTTTAGATGTCATCATAATTAGAAGGTGATCACTACACTTAACATCCATTCAATTAGATCAAACGTATATAATAATACTATCTCGCATTTCATACTCGAATGGATTATATGTTAGCTCTTCACCTCTACATCATGACATCAAATATTAAGTTCATGATTAGACGACGAACTGATAGAATTTGTACATTACTCTAGAAATATAAGTATAATTATCTCCTAATTCATATCAACGCAATTTCATACTCTAAATATGGATTATAGATATTTTTTTATTTATTCCACGAATTCTAAATTTTTATTTATAAAAGTATACAAAATTGTTACACTTTTTGAACAATTAATTGTAGGTGTAAAATGAAATTTTAGTATTATGCACAACAACAAAATTATGATTATTAATAGGAATATTTTAAACAAATCGAACTCCGGATGTCGCTTTTATTAAAAGTAATTAGATTTAATAAAAAATATTGACGTCATGAGGTCGGTATCACATTAAAAAGTAATCATGTTAATTAAATAATATTGACATCGGGAGGTCGGTATTTTATATTATTTTTTTTTAACTTGTATAAAACCGTCATTCGGAAGACGATTTATTTAAAGTTAATTGAAAATATTAATTTATTACATACTATTTAATTTTACCGACTTCCGGAAGTCGGTATTATAATTTTTTTATTTTTTATTTTACACAAAATCGTCCTCCGGAAGACGATTTAAATAAAATTAAATCAAAATATTTCTCAATTTTGTTTTTTTATATTTAATTGAGAAAATAATACCGACATCAAGAGGTCGGTTTTTATTGTAATTCATTTTCCGGGAAAAATTCTGACCTCTTGAGGTCGGAATTTGGTTTTCCCGCTTTATTTTGCATAAAAACCGACTACTTGTTGTCGGTTTTCATATCAACGTAATTTCATAGTATACAAAATTGTTATAGGTGTAAAATGAACAACAAACCGACCTCCGGATGTCGCTTTTAAAAGTAATAGATGAAATAAAAATACCGACCTCCGGATGTCACTTTAATTAATAGTAATTAGAAAAAATACCGACCTCATGAGACCGGTATTTTAATTACATACTATTTAATTTTACCGACATTAGGAAGTCGGTATTATAACCGACATCAAGAAATTGGTTTTTATGCAAAATAACCAAATTCCGACCTCAAGAGGTCGGAATTTTTCCCAGAAATAAAAACCAACCTCTTGATGTCGGTATTATTTTCTCAATTAAATATAAAAAATACCGACCTCATGAGGTCGGTATTTTATATTAATTTATTTTTACCGATATTATTTGTTTTATTTAATTGAGATTTATTTGTTTAATACTGACATCAAGAGGTCGGTTTTTATTGTAATTCATTTTTTCCGGGAAAAATTCCGACCTCCAGAGGTCGAAATTTGGTTTTCCCGCTTTATTTTGCATAAAAACCGACTACTTGTAAATACCGACCTCCGGAGGTCGGAAATTACCGACCTCCATTTGAGGTCAGAAAATTTTAGGTCGGTATTCACTATTTTTTTAGTAGTGAAATTGGGATAGTACATGCACAAAATAGGACAACTCTTGTCCAGTGAAGCACAAATATATGAGACGACCTACTAATCGCGAATATCTCTCTAGATCAGCAAGTGAACGTCCTTCCGCTAGTGCTAACTTGTGGTTTGACTCCATAGGAACATTTGCAGGATTGGCTCCTAGTAATCCAACTTCAGAAATAATTTCCAAAGCATACTTACGTTGACATAGGAAAATGCCTTCTGAATTTCTCGCAACTTCAATGCCCAAAAAGTACTTCAAAGTGCCTAAATCTTTCATGTGAAAACAATCACTCAAATAGCTTTTGAATTTTTGGATGACACTATGATCATTTCCAGATCAAATTATTAAGTCATCCACATAAACAAGAACATTAAGTAGTAGACCATTCTTATGTAAAGTAAACAATGAGTAGTCAGAGTAGGATTACATGAAACCATACTCCTTCAACAAAGTTGATAACTTTGCGAACCAACATCTTGAGGGCTGCTTCCATCCATACAGTGATTTTTGTAGTCTACAAACCATATCAGAATGTTGTACTTTGAAGCCTGGAGGCTTTTTCATGTACAATTCTTCTTGGAGGTCTCCATGAAGAAAAGCGTTATGAACATCCATTTCATGCAACTCCCACTGCTTTGTTGCAGCTACTTGAAAACTGGAGCAAATGTTTCATTATAGTCAATTCCCTCTTTTTGATGGTTGCCAAATATTACTAGTCGTGCTTTGTGTCGCTCCACATAACCATCATGATATTTTATTTTATAAATCCACTTGCACCCAAGTGCTTTCTTTCCAGGTGGTAATTTTTCAATTATCCATGTCTCATTCTTTTCAAGAGCCTCAATTTCAATCTGTATTGCTTGTCTGCACCTTTCATCTTTCACTGCTTCTGAGAAGTAAAATGGCTCATGATCTGTAGTAATAGCTGCACGAGAATTTCAACATCAGAAAGAAAATTTTTCACAATTCACATAATGTGTTATTGGATAAGGCGTACCTGAGGTATGCGTTGTAGAAGATGAACTAGTGGAAGGACTCAATTTTCAGATTGTATTAGTAACATAATAGCATAGGCGAGCATGTTTGTAACATCTCGCAATTTGAAATAACTAGGAAGAAGCTAATAATTTAAAATAGTCATTTTTGGAAAGAATGAATATCTGGAAAAATTGTTTAAGTTAGGAAAAATTGAGTTCTGGTAAAATTCAAACGGTCATAACTCCTAGCTCAGGATGAGTTAGGTGTACTTACAGATATGGTTGGAAATCTCTTGGAATGATCTTTCCAACACCTCCAAATTTGCGCGATTTCGAGTTAGTATGAGTAAGTTATGCCCTTTGGAAGTTGGGCTGTTGGATTAAGGAAAGTCTAATCCGGATTTTGGAAGAGTAATTTAGTCTTTTCCTTACCTAATTATCCTAGTTCGTTTTTAGAAGTTTCATTGGGGTAAATTCAGATTTTAGTCAGTTTAGAAAAGTGAATTTTACGCTAGGGCTTGAAGAAGAGGAGAAAGGAGAAGAACGTTCAAGATTCATTGATTTCGTCAAGGATAGCTTGTGGATTTCGTCGGGGGTGATCCCTAAAAGGTATGTGAGATCACATAGCATTGGGTTAGTTCACCCACGTGCCAATCATGATTTAATTCAGAGAATTTAAGTCTTTGAAGGTTTAGAAATTGAGTTCTTGATGAACATTGTTGAAGGTTTTCTTGAATTCTCGTGGGCTGTGTTGATTGAAGTTTCTTGTGATTTTATTCATGTTTCTGGGTGTAATTTTGGTTTGAATCTATCATATATTGAAGGTATAAATGATTCTAAGTGTTTAGGAAAGGAACCATGGAAGTTTAGAGGGTTTAGAGATGAAAAACGGAGAAGAAAAGTCGTCAAACACCTGGGGATAGGGGTGGGGCGTCGCCCCAGCCAGCGCGCCCCAAAAGTGTCTCTGAATCTTCACCCTTGGGGCGCCACACCAGCCAGCGCCCCCTAGACCAGTCCCTAAATGTTGAGGCTGGCGCCCCGCGCCAGGGACACCAATTCTCCCCATTCGCTCCCCACCTTTTCGTACTTGTTCCTTAGCAATTGCACAACAACAACAACATTAACATCATAGACACCTCCCTTGTCAAGGGGGTCATAACATATAAATAATATCCTAACTCATGCACAATTCACATATATTGCATTTAAGGATCTTAGACCACGTAAATCACGTATCTAACATTCATACAATAGACAATGATACATTCATCATTCAAGTAGATCATTGATGACATGTATAAAATCATATATCCATATAGGGGATTATGTGGGTAGCGTCCTTCCATAATAGCACCTCGTACAATTTAACATATAGACCATACCATGTTCATAACATATCATTCATATTCATAATGTATCATACTTAGTCATATCTAGGGTTGTAGGGAAGATGGACCTTGTCTCAACACTAAAATTCATACTAACAAGTAAGCATCTCCACCATAAGTTGATCAAACCATTCATACAAAGGATACATAGTAAGTAAACATCTCCACCTCAAGTGGATCAACAAATCAATAGAAGACTACTTACCAATTGAAAACATTCATTCATAGCCATCAAGGCTTTCTTCAAGATTCAACCCTATTTTTGTGATATTCATACATTATATAGGATAACATCAAAATTCAATACTTAATTACATGAAACATACTAGATTCTCATCCTTCATTCATCATTCAAGACATACTAGGGTTTAGATTTGAGAAAGATGGGAAATCATGGGTCTTGTGGGAATTTGTTCAAAAACCATAACAATTACTTGAATTCATCCACAAACATTCATATATAATCATGATCAACCATTATAGATCATTGGAATCGATTTTAGAAAGAGACCCACGAATTTGATTGAAAACCTAGAAATTGGGGATCTTTGAAAACTTAGTTGAAAGGGCTTCTTGGTGATAGCTAACCAAGAATAAAGGACTCTCATACCTTAATGAAACTTTGGCACGAATTTGGGTCGAAAACCTTGGAGCTTGAACCCTAATCTTGGAGCTTGAATGTTCTTCAATGGAAGAACTTTGTAGAGAGAGAAACATTGGAAATGAGATGAACTTTTTATTTTGAAGTGGGTGTTTGTGAAATTGATTAATTTTGGAGATAGTTTAATATAAGATCCCTTATATAGTTATTTAGAAATAATATAAAATATACCCACTTCTAATTTAACTTTAAAATAATATTTACGAAAACACCCATGCACATATGGACTTAGCCAAAAAAAACTAAGGAAATGTTTAAGAAAGCATTTAAGGTCCTTGAAGTGGTCCACTAGCCTTGGACCCTCCCTTGGAATTTGCCTTTGGCTTTTTAAAGCTAAGGCATATCCATGGGAGTATTCAAAAGGCCTATTTATACCATATATATACTTATTTAAAAATAATATAGACTATACCCATTTAATTTGGACTAAAAAGGAAATTACGAAATTACCCCTTTTTATGCCTCTCTTGGATTGCCCAAATAAAACTAAGACAATTACCAAGGGAGCTCTTAAGGCCCTTGAATTGATGTACCTTCCTTAAACCCTTTCTTGGACTTGCCTTTAGCTTTTTAAAGCTAAGGCATAAGTCTACAAGGGAGTACATGGCAGTGGGCCCCCATATGCACACGTGCACTGCCTAGTGTACTAGGGCAGCCCCCACGCGTGATGGTCCCCATTCGGTGGGGCCCTTTTTGTCTTTATACCTTCATGTCTAAATCCCCTTAAAAAGCTAAGTAATTGTTTAAGGGACCTTTTAAGGGTTGTGGACTGCTTCAAGTCCCTTGAACCCATGTGTGAACTGCCAACTTGCCCAAAATGGCTAAGGCAAAGTTCACAAGGCCCTTCAAGGACAATGAACAGTTTCACGTCCCTTGAAGCCTCAAGTGAACTGCCTTTATGCCTAAAATGGTTAAGGCATTGTACACGAGAGCTTCTAAGGTCAGTGAACTGCTTCACATGCCTTGAAGCCTCTCTTGAACGGATGCCCTTTTTGCCCACACGGCTAAGGCATTTGTTCTAGGGAGCTTCTAAGGGCAGTGATGCCTTTGCACCTCCCTTGAACCTTCTCTTGAAAATATACTTAGTCAAAACTTGGACTATTTTCCAAATCCACATTTATGCATAAACTTTTAAGATGCATACGTTAGGCTCTAGTTTGACCTAGCATTTTCCGGAGTGTTACACTAGATTTAGTCAAGCCTTAACTAGGTCTTACTAGTCCGTACGTGGTGTTACAATATCTCCCCCTTAGGAACATTCGTCCTTGAATGACACTTGAAACACTTTTTGTATTTAAAGACTCAAGACTAGCAACCCAAAAAAAGCATGAAACATCACAATATTGCACAACTAAAAAAAAAAGCACTATTCACAATGAGCACATATTCAAAGGAGGAAACTTAACTCCAATTCAACATAGTCAATGCAAATATAAGGGAGTAGGAACTACATTTATCAATCCATATGCATGACATTATCATGTTTAGTTATGTTCAAGGAGGAACTACCTTCTCCTAGTCATAACATACTCACATGCCATCATAAAGCTCATATGCAAGTTTCCATGTTCAATAGCACTCTTTCAAGGAGGAACTTCTCAACTCCTCACTAAGACATGATCTTATCTTATTTTCATGAAGTACAATAGATCACTTATAACCAATGCACTACAACATGAGGGAAACAGCTCACACAAACTCGTCTTCATTAAAAAAGACAAGTTTTTATGGAAATGCACAACCCTCATTAATCCGCATAAACATGGGAGGAACTACCTCCTCCACTCTCTAGGCAATTTCAACACCATATAAGGAGCTAACATGCCATTTCATAAGCACACATTCAAGCATGTTCATGAATTCACATCATGAAGTTAAGTATGCCATATTACACACAATGCACAACTTAGGAGAGAATCTTCATTTTAAAACACACCTCATACAACATGAAAAAAATAGGGACTACCTCTACAAACTCAATATGCATGCAACTTAGACATATTCCATTTCATTGGAGGAAATTTTGTTCTCCAATTCCAATCATGCTTATCATATTAACTTAAGCCAACTATGCAATTACTTCTTAAAAAGCACATTTAGACAATTTCAATAATATTAGCTAGGCCGACCATCTCCCTCTTTAAGAGTGAGCCTAAACCAACACTTCTAAACATCATGAATAACAAGATCATAGGAAGAGTTACATTTTCTCAGCCGTTGTTGCTGCTGTCGCTGCCGCCGCCGTTGCCACCGCCATCGTCGCCGCCGCTACTGCCGATGCTGCTGCTGTTGCTGTCGCTGCCACTGCTCAAACCTTCAAAAATAAATCTACAAATAGCCACTTCAATGAGGCACCCTATTAAGACTAAACTAAGTATAGATTACTAGATTTAAATACGACCCAAGTGAAGAAAGTAGATCACATGGCCGCAAGTAATTCCTAAGTGGAAACTATATGAACATCAAGTCATCTCGAGTGAAACGAGGTAGCAGCTCGACTGACTATAGAGATACGAAATCTAGCTCACAAATATAAGGACCAACAAATAATATCAAAGTAAACATTCACAAATGTTGGACTCACGCTTACTTTCCAAAAACTCGCAGGAAAACAAGATTAAAGTAAGTGCTAAACGAAAGAACCAAATACTCTTACTAACAAACATTGTATCAAGTGTTGAACACACACGACATGCTACATTGAAACATAATACAAGAGGAGGCGAGGTTACCTTTTCGGGGGCAGCGAACTGGAATCACAAGCTTCACTATGAAGCTCCCACCACCACTAGAACTTTGTCGGAAATTTTGAATGAAAACTTCAAAGCAAGAGCTTAAATAAACTCGAACCTATTTCGTATGTGATTCCAATAGCTATTTTTTGCTAAATATTTCTCTCTGTATCAACTGAAAATCTCAACTCTCTCCCAACCTTTTTTCCCACCCCAATTATGAAGAAGAAAAGGCTATTTATAGATGAAAATAGGGCACAATTTTAGGGGGGAAACGGGAGATATTAGATGGATTTGGAAATTCAAAATTCGAATTCATATGCCCCTTTTGATGAACAGTGAAAAAGATTAAAAAATCCCTGAAAAGAGGGAGAAAAGGACGTGAGGGATGGGATGTTACTGTTGGCGATCACGATGGGACGGGTCTGGGCGCTCGCTTTTTTGGATTTACTAGACTGGTCGCGGAGAAAGGAAGAATGAGGCGCGTTGGGTTTCTTCGCGTTCTGTGTTTCGCGAGGAAGAAGAACGAAGTGGGGCAAATTTGGGTTTATACGCGATTTGGGTCGCGTTGCTGGTTGCTTTAGGAGTGCTATTGTACGTATGGTATGTTGTTGAAAGAATGGTAATGTTGGAATGGGCTTGGGGTTTGTTTGTATTTTGAAATGACTGAATTAGGCTGGTAATTAGTTGGATTGGGAATTTGTATTGGGCTCGTATGCTGAGAGAAAGAATTGAGTTGCTGGCAAATAAGTAAAGGAATTGGGTCGGTTGAAATTGAAAAGAAAAGGTCCAACGCTTGGTCTAAGAAGTGGGTTTAGGATAAAACAAAATTGTGGTTGGGAATTGAATTAAGGTTTGACCATATGAATCTAAATTACATTCAATTGAAAATTTTAAAAAAATAAAAATAGCCAAACTTAGTTAAGAATTAATACAATTAATTTACAAACTTCTTAATCTTAACAAAATAAAATAATTAGTTTAATTTTAAACTAATTAACTCAAAAATATAAACTATAAATTAGCTAAACTAATCAACCAAATATATAAGTAAAACTAAAATCTTTTTGAGACTATTTTCAAATATTAACATAATAAATATATACAAAATTATATAGAATATATAAATTATTTTTAAATTTTTAAGAATTATAAAAATGACAAAATTACTTAAAATGACTTGAAAAATATTTAAAATTTTATCAAGTCAATTATTTCAAATTGTTTTGAATTTAAAAAGCTCGATGATTAATTTATATTGTGAAGTTCCAAAATTGGGTGTCAACAACTGTCCCTCGTTTGACTTGGATTGATGAAAGCAATTCGAGGCAAATGAAATTAACGAATCCAATTTTGATCGACCACATCTTCACCCTTAGGAAAGAGATTTTGGTACGGACTTTAGGAATTATGGTCGAACCCCAGTATCGGGTTTCCTACATATCTCAGGCTATATGAGAATTCAGGCCACTTGTAATTCAATACGCTTGATTTGACGCACGATTATGAAAGAATTCAAAAACTATCCCGATGTCGAATTATGAAGAGACTGGAATGCTTAAGAATAAGATTTGAGAGCGGATGTTGGGATACAACCGAGTTTTCAACATTGAGCCCGCCTACATATCCTTAGACCTTAAGAATTAGGCTGTTCGTAGTTCGACTCGATTAGTGAAAAGGATATCTATTATGCAAGTTAACATTTGGTTCTGGAGGAGTGACAAGTAGATCGAGTATGAAAAAGAGGCTTGCAACCTCTTAACCATGAATGTGGAGCTCTTCACATCCATAAGTAAGAACTTACACGAACATAATTTCCAAAGCTCTTGGTGTATTGTCACTCAGATTAGAAAGTTGCTCCCAGTGAAAAATAAAAATTTTCTGGATACGAAATCGAAACCTATAAACCTAAAGAAAAACCCGCATTCCTTCTGATAGAGGTGTGGTTTGATTGTGGTGGAAGTTGCTCCTCAGCTCGTGTCCTAAGAGTTTGATACTCCTCTTAGGACTATGTCCCAGTTCGCTGCTAAGAAAAAGTTTCACGTTGTGCTGTATCCTTGTTGATATCGTCCGCACCTGTGGTTTGAGAATTCATCTTCTTGGATGCTCTCGACAAAGACTGAAATAAACATGTTAGTAGAAACTATAATTGAAAAAAGTGGTAACATATCTTACGACACTTTTTGGTTATGTTCTTGCACATTTCTGCGGATGCGCCATTGTCTTGGTGTTTTGAAATCATTCTCACTTTGAAAGATGTCATATAAGTATTTTAGTATATGTCTGCACGCTCAAAGTAAATAATTAGTAGACATAGTGTCGCTTTAGCTAGCGGCTTGAGTAAAAACACAAAGATCATTCTTATAACAAATAAGTATATCTTAATGGATAAACATAAACATTTCTTTCAACTAGATGAGAAAATAAAGAAGTTTAGAGAGTAAAAGATAATAGATACCGCTTTCGAACACAGTATGTCCATTACAACTCATGATTTGCTGAGGATCTGGAGATGTCATTGCTTGTTTTTTGCATGGCAAACTCCGATGATCTCTGCATCGAGCTAGATGGCTCAATGATTATCCAACTGTAACGAGGTGGATGGCTCGATGAATATTCGCTCATTAGCTTGCGCTAAGGAAAAGTTCCACATTGTGCTGCATTTTTGCTGATGTCGTCTGCACCTCTGGGTTGATTTGAGAATTCATCCTCTTGGATGTTCTCGATAAGGAATGAAATAAACTTGTTAGAAGAAACTATAATTTAAATAGAGAAGTGATACGTTTTACCGTATTCAGCAAATGTTCTTTTCTATAAATGTTGTGACGTCAGCCTCCATAGATTTTGACGGAGTAAAATGATGACTTGATATGATGTGGATGACGATGCTTCATTGATAGGATGATGATGATCCACTAGTAGGATAATACTGCTACATGATATGATGATGATGTCGATGCTCCATTTATAGGATAATGTTTGATGACCCATCGGTAGGATGGTGTTGATGCTCCATTGATAGGATGGTAATGCTTTGTTGATGATCCATTGGTAGGATGATGTTGATCCATTGGCAGGATGATGTTGATCCATTGATAGGATGATGATGCTTCGTTGATGATCCATTGGTAGGATGATGTTGATCCATTAGCAGTATGATGTTGATCCATTGATAGGATGATGATGCTTCGTTGATGATCCATTAGTAGGATGATGTTGACCCATTGGAAGGATGACGATATTCCATCGATAAAATGACGATGATGTCTTTTCTGGTGGTGGTACTATCTCACTTGATAATACTGTAAAAATGTCCCTCTGGGTGGTCGTATTATCTCATTTGATAATACAATAGAAATGTCCCTCCGGGAGGGTTTCACATTACCGCATCTGATATCGACGCGGTTTGTGAATTTTCTTCAAATGTTCTTGATGCTAAAAAATGTAATTTGATGTCATTGTAGATGCTTGTACATGTTGAGAGTGATTCTTTCACTTGTTCATATTTGAACATTTGTACTCATTGTGACTCATGCTTTGCTGGGAATTTGAATGAGGTGTTGTTGCTCATATTTAGAATTGTTTCTTTTCTTTTAAAAAACTTCAATGACTTTCCTGCATCCACAGAAAAATTGTTAGTTTTTAAAACAAACTGATATGTGTTGAGTTCTTCAGTCACTTGCTCCTTGTCTTGCTATATATCTTCGGTTGATCACTCTGATCTCTTGCTTCTCGATAGTCATAAGATGAAATTATACGAAATGTTTGACATATCAAAGCCTAAAAAAAGATTTTCAAAAATCAACTCGGGAAAGGTGACTATCAAATGTCATGTCACGCATAGCTTAAATGAACGTCCTTGGTTCAAAACTTTGGTGTATTCGATAGCTTGTTCTGGAGAATTCAAAAATCCTTAAAGCTTGGGAAATTTCTAACACGGTCCTCCCGAAATCTGCTATAATTGAAAGGTTTTGCAATTGACTCTGAAATCCAAAGGTGTCGGAGATTGCTGCAGTTGACTATGAACTTTGACGATGCCAGAGATCATTTTAAGTTAGCTTTAAACTTCTAATATGCTAAAATGAATTTTTGAGGTCATCCTCCAAAACTCTGTCCCAGTTAGATGTCTTGGGATATCTCGAAGTGTTGATATATAACTTGTAGAATATTTGAGACCCTCTCAAAAATTATATCTGAGTTGCAATTCTAAATGTATCTTCAGTCTTGACTTGTTGTAGAGATCCTCTTCTTGAGAATTTTTGAGTCCCTCTATAAAAATTATGTCCAAGTTTCTATTGTAAAGAAAAAATAGAAATCCTATGGGAGATATGACCGAGCCGTTGTGGCGCCTAAGTATCCCATTGATGCAGGAATCAGGTCAAACGTAGTTCCCCCTCTCAAAGATTAACAAAAATAGAAAATTTTGATAAGGAAACGATCAAGGCCAATATAAGCCGCATGTGTATCTCATTCTTGAGAATTCAGGTCGAACGTAGTTCAAGTACAAAAGGGAAATATTGAAAATATATGAAGGGGTGACCGAAGCTGACATAGGCCGCCTGCATATCTCATTCTCAAGAATTCAGGTCAGACGTAGTTCATTACAAAAAAATCATTTTCTAACTACGAAACATAAGACGATTACAAACAAACGATGCGATTACAGGGAAAAAAATAAAAGAAACTCTGGATCTTTAAATATCGTAACTCTTGATAGCATATACGCTGGTTGGTAATTTGAGATGAATATCTATGTTCAACCACGACATGTGATCAAATAAATACGTCAATGTATTTTCTAAGCAAACTGATGAGTTCTCTTTCCAAGCTTCTCTAGATGGACCCTGATTCTGACTTCTTTGACACAGTCATCCATTTCTAGATTTGCAATTTCTATCTCATCCGGATTCGACTTACCCTGAGTCTCGAACTGTTTCAAATCTTTAACAATGAGTTTGAATATCATGACCTTCTTGTCATACTCTTCAATCTCATCTTCATTTACCTCATTTTTGTTCATCCAACTTGTGACATGACATGATATTGATAGGTTTAAAAAATTATTTTTTACTGAAATCGAAAACAAAGACTGTTAGATAGAAAAATTAAAGCAAGCAAAATATTTTTTTTGCAATAGAAGAGGCTTTCATTGAAAATAAGAAAATACGAACTTTGACTATGACCATGAGCCATTTTTCCTTTTTCAAAACATTACAAGGGAAATTAAAACATAAATAGGTAAAACAACACAAGAGGTGGGTCCTGAGCCTCATTCAAACTACCACCGATTTTGAAAATAGCATAAGATTCATCTTTGTCTATCAAGTTGAGCGAGGAATAAAGAGCGGAGTGGAAGTCCAATTAAGAACTCGCTCTATTGGCTCGGTGTCTCGTATGCCTGGTGTCTCCATCATCTTTTTGGGCGCAACATCACCTTCTTCAAAAAGATTCCCAATTTCTTTTCCAAGACCGTCAACATTGGCATATTCCTCCACTAGAAAGGACTGGCATAATTAAGGCAAAGACTTTAGTGGAACATGATTAATCCCCTTCTTGTTCTGACCCTTTTTTGACACTAAAGCAAAAGCATGATGGGGTGTCGTGATCGTAAAATTGAGTTTCTCACTTATTCTTGGAGAAGCTACAATTTTCTCAAGGTAATCGAGACCATCCAGAACTATCATCTTTGTCGTGCACCACTCATCCTCCGTCTCTATCATGTTGATAGTGATGCCTCCATAGTTCAATAGAGGATTAATGTTGATGTTGGGTACAATGGTCCTGACCACTTTCTGATCAATCAAGTTTTGGATCATGTGCTTCAAATTAATACAGTCTTCAGTATAATGCCCAACACTGTTGGAATGATACGCACACCTTCGATCGGTTCGGTAAAATCTTGATTGACTGGCTTGGGCTTGATCAGATGAATAGTACCTGCCGCATTCAATTGCTCAAACAACTTCGTTCAACTTTCAATGAGAGGAGTAAAATTTCGAGCAGGTTTCTTCTCAAGACATGGACGAGGGAAATCATAACTGCCTTGTTGAGGGGGAGGTATTTGACGATAATTTGAGATGTTTTGACGAGGAAATGCTTGAGACTTTGGGTCAATCATGTTAATAGCAAATCCTCCACAATTCATCAGTGAATTACCATTGGCATTAGAATTGACAGCTTGAAGAGTGATAATTCTTTGATCAATTAAGTCTTGAATTTTATGCTTCAAGTTGATGCAATCCTCAGTGGTATGTCCAACACCTCCTGAATGGTAAGCACAATGAAGTTCGGGCCTGTAAAGTTTGGAATTGACATTGACATTTTTTGGATCAATTGTTCATATCATACCAGCCACTTCAATCTCTCAAAGAGTTGGGTTTGACTTTCAACCAAAGGAGTAAGGACTCGAGAAGGTTTCTTCAAAAACTCCTGACAAGAAATATTGTAATTATTTCGTGAAGATAGAGGTACTTGGCAGTAACTGGGAGGATTTTGGCTAGTAGGTGTTGGTGTTTGGAAATTTTGGTATTGTGGAGCTTGGTAGCTATGAGGGGCATTTGGGTAATTTGGCAATGCAGCTTGGTAACTTGATTGAGCATTTGGGTAATTTGGCAATGGAGCTTGGTAATTTGGATAATATGGTAGTGGAGCTTGGTAATCTGGTTGGATGGAGTGAGAATTTTGTGGAGCTGAAGGGTAGGTTTTGGATGGCAAAGGCTTTTGAACATTGAGACCGACATGTCTCTTTGATTTTTGGTTTGATTCAAATGATATAGAGGAGACATCTTCCCTCTTCCTCCTCAATGGTCCCGAGGATTCATCTTGGGGAGTCATTCGAATGATTTTTCCGATCTTGAAACCGTCTTCGATAGTTTCACCAATTTTGACTATCTCACTGAACTTTCCTCCTAAAATGAGTAACATCCTATTATAGTACTCCGGCTCTTGAATGTGCACGAAGACTTCAATAATTTCTTTCTCGGTCATGGGAGGCCTAACCCTTGTGGCCTCTCTTCTCCAACGGTAGGCGTACTCTCGATAGATTTCAACAGAATTTTGTTTGATTCTCTCTAAAGAGTATCGATCAGGGATGAATTCTACATTGTAACCAAACCTTTCAATGAAGTCTTTAGCCAAAGCGTTCCAACTTGGTCACTGCTTGATTTCTTTAGAAATAAACCATTCCAATGCTTCTCCTTTTGGACTTCGACTAAAGAGTCGCATTAACAAAGCCTCATCTTTCCCAACTCCAATAAGTTGATCACAATATGCCCTCAAATGAGTCAAAGGATTTTCTACTCCACTAAAAGTGTCAAATTTTGGTACTTTAAAACCTTCTGAAAGCTCCAAATGTAGATGACGACACAAATCTTCATAATTCAACCCCACAATGTCTGGGGTGTATTGAATGTCCCTCATTGCATTCATAACTTCCTTTCTGATGCTTTGCTCAACCCTTCCTTTTATGACATTCCACTCCTTCTCTTCATTCTCATAATCATTGAGTTCAAAATGTGTAGTAGAGAAAGGGTACGATTCTGGCGATATTGGAAAATGGAATGCGGTTTTTAAAGGTATGGGTTGAGTGGTAGATGGATTTGGACAATTTGAGTAGGGATTTGATGGATCGGAGGAAGATTCTGGAAAACGTTGGTATTTGGATTTTGAGGAGTAGGTAACTTTTGGTGTGAGGAGCTAGCATGATTTGAGTTAGGGGTGGTTAAGTCGATGATGGGAGGTTTTGGAATCGTAGTTGTGAACGAATTGTTTGGGAAATGGTCAGATGTTGGATCCGAAGAAGGAAAATGGAGTGGAGGCCTTTCGTTATCTGGAGTAGGAGTGTTGGCAATGATAGTCAAATTCGTCAAATCTCGGGTCTTATCTATTTCAACCCTCATTTCAACAATCTATTGAAACAATTGTGCAATCAACTTGTTCTGTTCAGTAATGATAGGGTCATTCAATGTAATTTCATTCAAATCCGTATTCTCAACATTTTCAACCATTTTCTCTTTGCCTTTTGACAAACATTGGTTGGAGAAGGAATCTTTGAGGTCTTTGTGAAGTATGGATGTTCAGTCATTTTCTCAACACAGATCAGTTTTGAGTACCTGACAAAGAAAAAATAAGTCAAAGGAAAATATGTTAGTCTGTGTCGATGATAAATAATACAAAATATAACACACATTACTGTAAACACATAAGAGTTGCTTAATTTGAAGATAAACTAGCCCGCATATATAGAGAAAGGACTAAATAGACATGAATTTGTCTATTTGATTTTGAGTCTACTGAATCGGAAACGTTGACTTGAGTCGAGACAAGTCGATTGTATCTTTCATTGTCGTATTTCTGATTTTGATTGAGATGTAACTCTATTTTTTTTGTAAGGGTTGGAAAAATAAAATTTCTCAAAAATGGGGACCGAGCCTAGAAAAGCTGCCTACATATCTCAGGGAGGAGAATTCAGGTCTTACGTAGTTCGACCAGCTTGAATCTTTTTTTCGATTTGAGATAAATGGTTAACCCTTTTTTTAGATGAGAAAGTAAGATTTGAAAAATGAAGTTAGAATTTTGTTGGGAAACTAAAGACTCGAAAAGTATTTAGACGTACTTTTGACAGAGACTTGACATTTGTGCTTAGGGGTTCTAAAAACAGTTTGTAGAAGAGTGAGCTAGAATATCTCCAAATAAATCAACATATTCACACAAACAGTTATAACAAATAAACAAATATTGTGCGTTTTATACAAATATGTGATCCTTTTGTGCCAAGGGTAGGCCTAGCGATTTGAAGGATGTATAACGTCATTTGAAACATTCAATTGCTCCCAAAACCTAAATTTATAAAAGTTTTACGAATAAATTGAATGGGATTACATAATAGGGAAATAGGATACAAAATATCAGTCCCGCGCAGGGGCACAATCCTAATCTATGCTTCCATGGAAAGATCCTTCGCTCTGGATTTTTTGTCATCTCCAGTTGTCCACGCTTTTGTTTACAATGATAACTTGCTCCTTCTTCGATTAGAATAAAACTATAATCTAACTCTCTAACCCAAGAGACAATGTTTTGCCAAATAACGTATACATCCTTCAAATTTAAACACATAAATATAATCATCTTTTTATTGACCAATGGGTTAACTAGACACAAGGTAGGCTTCTAATGGGCCCAACACGCCTTGGTTGTTGGGTCAACTTAATTCAAAATGCGCTAAAATTGAGATTTGGTTTTGCTCTATGCTAGTTGACTATAAAATGGCTTTGAGAAAAATCGGGAACTCAAGTGGACAACTTAGGTTGGAATTCACGACAACAATTCGACGCATGACGTACCAATAAATTGTCGATCCTTCCGAAAAAAGGTTGAGTATAAAAAGTTCGACTGCGATTATGCAGAAATCGTCCTTAATATAATATACATACAATAGGAAATGTCATGAATGCAATGAGAGTTATATCAATTTAAACACATTAAGCGCATATAAACAATTCATCAATTAAGAATAATTAGTCAAATAAATCAAATCTTATGGTTATAACTTAATTAAGTTCCCAGCGGAGTCGCCATTTCTGTTTTGCCGTAATTTTACTAACATTTAGAAAAATTACTTTTTGAAATGTTCTAAGTATAAAAAATTTTGAGAAAAATACTTAGAAAGAGTCGCCACTTAATTTTTTAAAGAAATTAAGAAAAACTTAATTTGAAAAGACTTTAACAGATTAAGCCCTTAAAATTTAGAGAAAATAGATAAGATGTTCTTATTTACACTTTAAGAAGGTTTTTAAGGCATTTGAAGCACCCACACACGATTATGCTACGACTTGACAAAAAATAAATTTTTGACTATTTTTAGAATAATGATTTAACATTTAAATAATTCACAATATTCGGTTAACTTTGAAAAAATAGTTAAACAATGAACAAATTTTTTATTTTTTAAGAAAAGAGGACCTTAATAGAAAATTTGACTTGAATTACATGTGATTAGAATATTCATTAAAATAGATTAATTAGAATTTATTTAATTCATTTTGAAATAATAATTTAAATCAATTTAATAAATTAAAGCATGAAAATCATTTTAAATTAATTGACTAACCTTTTTGAGAAAATGACTAAGTAAGTATATTTTTTTTTTATTAATTGAAAAGGTTTTGACTAACATTTTTAAAGTTTATTTGAGAAAAATACTTTAACTTAAAAGCAATTTTAAAATGAATAAAATGTGATTGAAAAGCATTAAAGAACATCTCTTTTTAAGAACCAAATGTTTAACTTAATTGAAGATATAAAATTTTGACCAATATACTTGATTAATAAAATAAATGAACACAAAAACATGAAATGTATTAAAATTAAACCAACACAAAGAAAATAACTCATCTTTTGGGGAATCTAATTAAGCTAATTAGTAATTCTAATGTTAGAGTTAATGATAAGAAAAACAAACAATAAATAAAGACAATTAAATATTTAAAAGTAAAGGAGAAATGAATTTGGGCCCCCTTTTGGGCCAATTTCGCTGAAAAATTTTGGGCTTTAAGCTCAATCCCCTTTTTATACACAGTTGTTGTATACCAGTGTATATCTAATGTATACAACTTTTTTTCCTGCTTTCCAAGATCTGTTTCAGCTTCCAATTTCTTTGGACATTGATGAGGATGACTCAAAGGAGACGTTGAGCATAGCTCGGCGGGGATGTAAGGGAAAGAGTCGAAATGGATTCATCCAGATGGGATTCATGCATAAAGAGAAAGGAGAAAACAATTAGATTCACACACATACTCGTATATAACAAATAATAGAGACAACTAAATATTCATATCCGAGAAGATTGTAACAATTGGGGATAAAAACAAACAATAATCTTTTGCACATGCTATCTAAATTTATATATTACTAGTGTAGCAAACCTATGAAAATAAAGAAAAGACAAATACTAATATGCATGTCACGAAGATAAGTTGCAAACTAAAACTAGATATACTAAAAGATATTGCTAAGCTAAACATGAAAAAGAAAATATATGTTGTATTCAAGTTGAGCTAGCAAAACAGTGAAGTCACTTTAGACTTCATCATTCACAAGTAAGACATTGTGCAAGAGGAAACTTAAATCTATTTAATTTAAAAGATAATGAATCAAACTAATACCAATATTCAAGTGTTAATATTGAATAAAAGAACACCATGTAAATCATGCATTTAAAGGAAAAACATAATGTTATTAAGAAGCTATCACCGTACCGCTTATAAGATACATATGGATGCTATTGTTGCAAAACTACAAACTACTCTTTTCACTAAAACAAATACCACAACTAGAGATTTAACAAATCAACAATTATTCTGCACTAAATCATGATCATTTAAAAGCATCAAAAGATATAAAACAATAAAGAAAATTAGCATTTTAATGAGATATGCAGCCCACTCATGTTATATCTAAGTTTGAGCTAGGACTTTCCAACCTTCTGGACATTAATAAGTAACCAAATGAATACTAAACAAATACCATTTCTTAATTGAAGTTAAAACTGAGGAAAGGAAGGTAGACATGATCAATTAAGAAACTAGGAATATTGTTTAAACAAAAATGGTCCCGACAATTCAAATATGGTAATCAAACCTTCAAAGATAAATCTACAAATCGCCACTTCAATGAGGCACCCTATTAAGACTAAACTAAGTATAGATTATGAGATTTAAACACGACCCAAGTGAAGAAAGCAGATCACATGGCCGCAAGTAATTCCTAAGTTGAAACTAGATGAACATCAAGTCATCTCGAGTGAAACGAGGCAACAACTCGACTCACTATAGAGATACGAAATCGAGCTCACAAATATAAGGACCAATAGATAATATCAAAGTAAACATTCACAAATGTTGGACTCACACTTACTGTCCAAAAACTCGCAGGAAAACAAGATTAAAGCAAGTGCTAAACGAAAGAACCAAATACTCTTACTAAGAAACTTTGTATCAAGTGTTGAACACACACGACATGCTACATTGAAACATAATACAAGAGGAGGCGAGGTTACCTTTTCGGGGGCAGCGAACTGGAATCACAAGCTTCACTATGAAGCTCCCACCACCACTAGAACTTTGTCGGAAATTTTGAATGAAAACTTCAAAGCAAGAGCTTAAATAAACTCGAACCTATTTCGTATGTGATTCCTATAGCTATTTCATGCTAAATATTTCTCTCTGCATCAACTGAAAATCTCAACTCTCTCCCCGCCTTTTTTCCCACCTCAATAATGAAGAATAAAAGGCTATTTATAGATGAAAATAGGGCACAATTTTAGGGGGGAAATGAGAGATATTAGATGGATTTGGAAATTCAAAATTCGAATTCATATGCCCCTTTTGATGAACAGTGAAAAAGATTAAAAAATCCCTGAAAAGAGGGAGAAAAGGACGTGAGGGATGGGATGTTACTGTTGGCGATCACGATGGGACGGGTCTGGGCGCTCGCTTTTTTGGATTTACTAGACTGGTCGCGGAGAAAGGAAGAATGAGGCGCGTTGGGTTTCTTCGCGTTCTGTGTTTCGCGAGGAAGAAGAACGAAGTGGGGCAAATTTGGGTTTATACGCGATTTGGGTCGCGTTGCTGGTTGCTTTAGGAGTGCTATTGTACGTATGGTATGTTGTTGAAAGAATGGTAATGTTGGAATGGGCTTGGGGTTTGTTTGTATTTTGAAATGACTGAATTAGGCTGGTAATTAGTTGGATTGGGAATTTGTATTGGGCTCGTATGCTGAGAGAAAGAATTGAGTTGCTGGCAAATAAGTAAAGGAATTGGGTCGGTTGAAATTGAAAAGAAAAGGTCCAACGCTTGGTCTAAGAAGTGGGTTTAGGATAAAACAAAATTGTGGTTGGGAATTGAATTAAGGTTTGACCATATGAATCTAAATTACATTCAATTGAAAATTTTAAAAAAATAAAAATAGCCAAACTTAGTTAAGAATTAATACAATTAATTTACAAACTTCTTAATCTTAACAAAATAAAATAATTAGTTTAATTTTAAACTAATTAACTCAAAAATATAAACTATAAATTAGCTAAACTAATCAACCAAATATATAAGTAAAACTAAAATCTTTTTGAGACAACTTTCAAACATTAACATAATAAATATATACAAAATTATATAGAATATATAAATTATTTTTAAATTTTTAAGAATTGTAAAAATGACAAAATTACTTAAAATGACTTGAAAAATATTTAAAATTTTATAAAGTCAATTATTTCAAATTGTTTGGAATTTAAGAAGCTCGATGATTAATTTATATTGTGGAGGTCCATAATTGGGTGCCAACAGAATCTACCATATTCATTTTGAATCTCTGTTTCGCCTAAAATTTCTTTTCCTTGTGGATGTATTCATTAGCTACATTATGTTTTTCTTTCCCTTCTCCCCCAATTTTTCTTTCTAATGTGCCCAACTCTTGAAAAAGAACCAATAATGGTGGCTATTTCATTCTTCTTTGGATTTTAGGTCTGCATGTCATTAACTGTCAGGGTAACTTGCTCATGCATGTTTGAAAATAGAAATAAATATGTATCTAACTTGAAAGTGTTAATCAAGTTTTGGCTTGATTTTTTCACCGCTTGATTTTTTTATTGCTCCCCTTTACTTCCGTATTACCTATTTTTTCCCGATCAAACTATTTTCCGTGATGACCTGATTCCGTCGTTAGGGAAAAGCCAATGGAGAAAGAATTGGGGTCAGAAAACTTTTGAGTTGTAACTTCGAAATTCCTTGCCTAGTCCAGATTTGGACAAAATTTGAGTCGGTGAGATCTAAGGAAATCTGGTAACGAATAAAGATCTAATTATAAATTTGATCACATGAGTAGCTAGCTAAGACATTAAGGAACCTGTACAACTTTACAAAATTAAATTCGGCCGAGTAGAACTCCCGAAACTGATCTTAGCATGAACAAATAGTTTTTGAATGTCATGGGTCGAAGGTGTGTTGTGAAATTGGGATTTTAAACTCTAAATTCGACTCTCTGTCTCCGTGCAAGTCGCCAGGGCGGGACCACTGTAGGGGGATAGGGCCCGCCACAGCGGGACAGTCGCAACTTAAGTCGAAAATAAACCCCAAAAAGGTCATTATTATGCAAACTTCATTCTTCAGAGTTAGGAGACGACTCCAGGCGATTTCTTGATAGTTTTCCATGACTATTGGTGCTAAATGTAAGGTTTATACCTCCCGAATTCATTTTTCGATTCGTAGAACATAAATTTATAGGTATTTATCGTTGGGGGAGGGTTTTGGCCTGAAGTTGATGGTGGGAAAAATCCCTAGCTGCACCTTAGGATCATGGTTTGGCCTTGGATTATTGGGTTTGTTATAATCTGGGTAAATTAGACCTTAATTATTGATCCCAGTGTGAAATTATGCGTCTGTAGACCAAGAACAAGCGGAAAGAATCCGGAAAGGGGAGAATCAAGTTTCTTAGGCGGATTCAAGCTTGGGTTCGAGGTAGGTGATGATTTGATTTTATGTTTGTGTGATGTATGTTAGTAATTGCTTTATTGTAATTCATGTATGTATGTGAATGTTGCACTATCGATCACATAGAATTCAAATGAGTATGAATGAATGATTGTAAGCCATGAATCAACACTTGATTGTATGATTATGAGAATGTACATTGTGATTGTGATTGTGGCATGTTGAATGGATCGGTTGTCACGTTCTGACACACTAATTGGGATCGAATGTCACGTACCAACATACATATTGGATTATGTGTCACGTTCCGACACACTAACTTGGATCGGGTGTCACGGTCTGGCACACTAACAGTTTGGGTATGGGTTCCATGAGAGGATCATTGACTTGTCATATACACATACTATTGAGAATGTGGAATTGTACATTACTTCTGAAATGATAACTGATATTGTATATGTTCGGTATATGCGTGCTTACTATGTTGTGACTGCTTATATACATGTTTCACTTACTGGAATAGCCGCGTGATCCTACCAGTACAATGTGGTTGTGTACTGATTCTGCACTTGCTCCTTGTTTGTTGAGTATAAGGCATCTTCAGGGGGCTACAAGCAAACCTCGTTTAGGAGATCAGTGAGCAAGATCGGATTCAAGGGTGAGCCAGTTCTTTCAGGTTGCCATGGGTCCTCTATGTTTTAGTCCACTCTTTTCGGACTCAGACTTTCTTGTTAGATTCATTCGTATGTTTAGTTTGGGTTGTACCCATTTTCCTTAGACTTGTTGAACTTTAGATGTTTTGGTACATTGACTTTCAGATTCTAGGAGTGTTTTTCCGTATTGCTTTAGTATCGAATTGTTAGACTTCCGGAGTTTATGGGAACTCCACTTTAGTTTTGCATTTAAACTTGCTTCTGTATATTTAAATGTTTAGTTTTGGGGTTAGTTGGTTAGTAGTAATGGTTCTCCGATGGTCTGGATCGTGACAACTTTAGATCTTGACTTAGCAAAATTAAAGTGGACAGTGAAACAATTTTGCCAAGAAAATAAGTTACACTATTTTCTCTGATTGTCGACAATTTTTCCAAGAAAATAAATTACTGTATTCTCTATGAGTGTTTTCTTTTTATTTTGTTTTTTTCTATTGCTAATTTTAACTTTGCTTGCATGTTGTTGCTCCCTCTGTAAGACCCAATATTCCCATTAATTTTTGCATCAAATATTGCGTCTCACGCAAGGTGTCTCGCTCTGTAAGAGAAATAGTTTCTTTATGTGTTTTCAAATCCCTCACGTGTTTCATTGTACTACTACTTGAACTCGGCAGTGAATTCTACATTGACGTCTCCATAAAAATTCAAATTAGGCTCAAATCCTCAAACCTTATGAAAGATATGTCTCAAATGTATGTCATTTGATCCCAGTGTTTGTCCTGTTATAGTCATTTACTAACTTTTTTATAGTGTAAATTGTATGTATTGTTTTCAAATTACATTAACCTATAAATTAATTTAAAAAAGCATGAACTACTTGAAATAGGAATTGACGAAAATAAAGATACTGCAACAGTCCAAGAAAGAACTAGATATGCATAGATGTCATCTGACAGAAAGCAATTATTTTTGTCCCAACAAAGAGAAAAAAGAGCTTAATTGAAAAGTCAAAAACTCCTTCATCAATCAAATAGTATTGTCGCTCTTACAATTAACACTTCATTATTTCCTCAAGAAGGTTAGCTAACCATACTCTTATCTTCCTTATGTGAAATATTTCACTTCAAATTAAATGTATAGATAGTGTGGTGTCTTCTAAATATCTATAGCTATTGTTTCAAATTTATCTCAATTTTATATTGCTCTAAACTCAAGTTCCAGTTTAGACCAAAGAACATATAACCTACCAACTATATCCAAAGTTGGGGCAATATGGATAGAAGATCAATTAAATGATAAATTTTTCACACTGCATATTCGAATTTACACTCATAGTAATCGAAGTCAATCGATAAATAACTATTATGGATGTTATGGCCCATTGCACAATCCATTGTTGTTTTCTTATGGTCAAAATCGCTGGCATTATGACATTAAAAAAAAAGACATACAATTATTTCAATACACAATTAGCTAATCATAAAACATTGTATGCTGAAGGTTAATGTTTTAAATTTGATATAGTTCTTTATAGATAGCCGTTTAACAATTTATATTGTTAGAACTTCTTGAATGTCATAATATGACTTGGTTTGTGTGATATTTTGGGGTTATAGGATGACATCCAATTCTTTATTTGAATGTATTTGTGAAGATTATTATTTAACACTTTAACATTACTATGAATAAGAGGCAGTGTGATCCTGTTAACGGGTATTTCTTTTTATAATACTCAACATTAAAGCTTAATGTCGATGTCAATTGACAGGAAGGTCCTTGGAATATTTTATTGTCTTTTCTAGTACTCATCTTTAAATAGATGTTGTTGCTCCCTGTTTGTAATACCTCGATATTTGAAAGAATTAGAATTAGAAAGAAACTAAATTGGAAATAGCAAAATTGGAAATTTTGGCAAGTTATGCTAAGTATAAGTTTTGGGTCAACTTCAAACGACCATAACTTTCAGCACGAGACAAGATAGGCGGCCCATAAGATATCAAATGAAAGGTCTTGGAATCCTCTTTTCAACGCCACCAAGTTTGCTAATTTTCGAGCTCCTATGAGGGAGATATGACTTTTTGAAGTCGGGCTATCTATTTAAGGAAAGTTACCCAGATTTAAGAGGGGTATTTTGGTCCTTTCCTTACCCTATTAGATTTAATGCGTTTTTAGTAATTAGTAAGGGATTTAAATTGATTTGGTTCAGTTTACACAATCATAATTCACGCTAGGGTTTTAGAAAAGAGTTGAAGAAGAGATAAGAGGAGAAAGGTCAAGATTTCGTCAAGTTCTTGAGGATTTGGTTGCGGATTTCTCCAAGGGTTTAATCCCTAAGAGGTATGTGAGTTCACACAACATTGGGTTCATTCACCCACGCGCTAATCATGATTAATTCAACATAATTTCGTTCTTGAAAGTAAAGGATTTGAGTTCTTGATTAGTTTTGTTAAAGTTTCCTTCATAAATCTTGATTTTGAGGTTTTGATGAGTTCTTGAGATAATCGTATGATTTTTAAGGTTGTTGTTGGAGTAGACTCCTATGTACTATTATTGGGTATTCGAATCTAAGTGATTGGGGAAGAAACCATTCGAATCTAGACGAATTAGGGTCGAAAAACGAACAAGAAAATTCGTCGGGTTTTCTGGGCAAGGGCTGGCGCACCGTGCCACTCAGTGCACCAGAGAAAAGTGTTTGTAGCTAGGGCCTTGGGGCGCCGCGCCACTCAGTGCGCCCCAACCCACCTGCTGTAGTTCAAGGTCTGGCGCCCTGCGCCACTCAGTACGCCAGGGTCGCCAGGTCCTCTACCCTTTTCCACTTATTTCTGTTTGAGTTCCCTCGAATCGTACCTATGTTTTCTAGTTGATTTCTACACTCTAAGGTATGTTTAAACATCATGAGATCATCCATAACATGAGATCATAACCCTTGAATCCATAATTCAAATTCAAGGTAGAACTAAGAGTCAAGTCTAAAGAGTTTCTTGGAGTCTTTTCAGAAGTCTTTTACAATTGTTTTAAACTTGTTTTAAGACTTAAACATTGAGCTTGAGGAAGAGTAGAGCCTAGTTCATTCTCTTTAAAAATAATATATGGGAACTAAGTATTCCCAAGAGTAAATGTTTTCACATTTAAAATGAGAGGAAACACCGATTTTCAAAGGTGTTTTCATGAGAAACTTTGAGTACCATCTTTTTTAAGAGAAAGACTTTTTGAGTAATAATCTCAAACCACGGAAAGAGTTATGTTTTTAAACATATGAGCTAGTTATATTTTGGGAGTAGTATTGAGCACCAATATGGGGACGAGTTCAGATAACTCAAGTCGTCATAAATCATGTAGCCAACGTGGGTAGAGAGGATCATACTTTTTAGATGATTCCTTATTGTTTTTAAGCATAGCTTAGTGGATCTACTTAGTTGAGGAGTTCTATACCCCGGTAAGGTATAGGACAGTTCTGGCAGTGTGGGCGAGACGTTGTAACATCACATAGCTTATAGTGATAGTTTTCTGTTAAGAGAATCTCCCAAACAGAGCCTGTTTTGTATTTTTATATACATATGAGATATTATTGTATATTAAATATATTGAGTTGTTAATTACTGTCTTACATGCTTTATATAAACTGCATCTTCATTATTTCTTTATACTGAAATGAGTTGAGTAGAGTTGAGACGAGGTAAGTGTTTCTTTCAGTTCTAGTTCAAGATTATGTCTTGTTTAGATTTCCCCTCACATGCTTTTACTTTCATGTACTGACGCCATTTGGCATGCATCTTTCATGATGCAGATACACGTAACCAAGATCATTATCCAGTGGTTCGTTGATCCAGTTGAGCTTCAGTGTGGTGAGCCTCCTTGCTTTCCGGAGGATCCCTTGTTTACTTTATTCATTCTAGTTTTATTAGGATGTCATGAGTCTTGTCCCGACATCCATCTCAGTTAGTAGAGGCGTCATAGATAGATAGTTATAGTTCATTAGTCTTGTTCATTTCAGTTATTGAGGTCCGAGACTTGAGTTTCCACTTTGGCTAGTTGAATGTTCCTTTAAAAACATTTTGAGTTTATTACATAAGTTTAAACATTTTGAGTTTATTACATAAGTTTATCTTTTGATTTCTTTTATTGTTGAGTAAGTCTTTCGCTATGAGTTGAGCCAGGCCAAGGGTTCGCTTGGGGCCAGCAATGGTTCTCGAGTGCCAGCCACGTCCAGAGTGTAGGCTCGGGGCGTGACACTATTTTCCTGTCACGTGGTAACAAAAGGCAATTTCAGATATTGCTTTGTTCTCCCCCCTCAACTCTCATCTCATCAGTCACTGTATGCTTTGCCTTCAAAAAAATAATGGCTTGATGCAAGATTGAAACATGATCAATATTGTTCGATGACATAGATATATATTTGAGCTTATCTCTTTCTCACATGTATATGATAATGTTAATTTCTTATCCATGTTAGTGTCATGTCATTTTGCTAAATATAGTTAACCTATTTAAGTTGTGTTTTTACAAATATAAATCCACATTTGAACTGATGTAGACCTTGCGATAAGAGCTTATATTCGTTTTTATATACTTTTGTGGTGATTAATTGTTGCTGCTAATGTTAATTCTTTGTGTCTTTTTGTAGGAACACGCGCACTATGAGTAATTTCAGCAAACCACGTGTGCTGCACAAATTAAGCTATAGTAGTAAGTACTTCTTTAAATATGTTCATTGATTATATTGTTAGCTTCTGTTTTTACTCCTGGGCAACATTAACAGAGAAATTGTATGTGTTTTTATAACTTCAGAGTATATGTCAGTAACTAAAACTAAGAAACAGAAGGCAATAAAAGATATCTCTAGACTATGTCTATATATTTTCAATAATAAATCATATCTGCCTAGCTATAGCCTTTAGTACATGTATTCACCAATATGATAAAAATAAATAGTTGAAGGAAACCATGTATTGTTTGTTCTTGACTTTTAAATATTTGTTTAACGTTTAATTCTCAAAGGTAAGGCGGAAGTTATGGTCGAGCTCCATTATTTTACACGATAACAGTTGTTTGAGAAGACAAAACATTAGTAACGATTCAGTGGCAAAACTAAGCTCACCTTCTTTAGTTTTTCTCTGGAGCCTCAAAGGTAATATGTTGCTTTCATTTGATTACAGTTACATATTATATATCTTATGTAGACATCTAACAAACCATTATCAACTTCTACAGGAGTCTTATGGAAGGATTTATTCACTGCATGAAGGATATATATATATATACACAATATATATATATATACACACACTATATCTATTATATTATATTATATACATACTTCTATTATATACACGATATACTACTTAATATAATATGATACTTACATTATATTATATATATACTTCTAATGTATACGAAATTTACACACAATATACTATCTATTATATTAGAATACTTACATTATATTACATATATATATATATATATATATACACTATATCTATTATATTATATATATACTTCTAATATATACAAAATATACACACAATATACTATCTATTATATTAAAATACTTACATTATAATATATATAGATGAATTTTCGCATATAGCCACTCAAAAATAGCCTAATTACACTCCATAACTATAGTTTGATAATTACAATTTGTATCTACATGTTATAGGGAGGAGAGAGGCGAGCGAGATTGGATGAGAAAGGAGAGAGGGGAGCGAGAGAGGGAAAAGAGTGGGAGAGAGGTAAATTGTATATGAATATCGGTTAGATAGTTGTATATTATACATATGCATTTGTATATAAGGCAAGAAAGATTGGGAGAGGGAGGAGAGGGTGAGCGAGATTGGGAGAGAGAGGAGAGAGGAGAGTGAGAGAGGGCAGAGAGTGGGAGAGATGTGAATTGTATATGTATATCGGTTAGATAATTGTATATTATACATATGCATTTTGTATATATAGCAAGTGAGATTAGGAAAGGAAGGAGAGAGGGGAGCGAGATTGGGAGAGGGAGGAGAGAGGCGAGCGAGAGAGGGCAATAATTTGTATAATTCACATCTCATTTGTATAATTCGTGGCTACGTTTGTTTAATTCGCGTGTTTTTGTATAATTGAGTAATATAAAGTCTGAAATTATACAAATATGATAAAACTTGAAATAACGAATTGAAACAAACATAAACATATGAACTTTGAACCGTTATACAAATTATATCATATAAATTATATTATACAAAATTCAAAACTACACGTTTATGCAAACTTTAAAAAGTTATGCACAAAAAGATTGAATGTGTATGGTGATAAAACTGAAAAACTAAAAGAAATCATCGTCGTATACAAATATAAACCATCGTATACAAATACAAATCAAACAAAGAATTGCTAGTTGCGAATTATACAAACGTGGCTAATTATACAACTCAAAGTCAGCCCACGTAATTAATGGTTAATATTTGTCGCGGGTGGTAATTATAGCAAACTATAGCTATGATGAGTAATTAAGTAGTATAAGTTTGCTTAACCGCGTAATTTTCCCTTATATATACTTCTAATATACACATGGTATACAATCTATTATTTTAGAATACTTTTATTATATTATATATTTAATTCTAATGTATACACAATATACTACTTAATATATAATATTTTCAAGTATTTGTTTCAGTAAATAATTGTTAACATTATCTTTTCAAGTATTGACTTATTATAGTGACTACAAATTTAATTTTCAATATTAAGTAATTAAAATTATTTAATTGAAGACATAGTAATTTTATGAAAAAAAATTAAGAAATGCAAAGACTCAATGAGCCTTTGACTTTATTAATATATTGATAAAATTCAAAACATACAAAGTTACAAAATTATAACTATTTGTCCCTAATAAATTGTAAAATGTATATTCTACATATTTTGAATTATTTTTTCCAATTCATCTGTATTAACATTAACATGAATTGGCTCACAATTTTCAAAACCAACTAATTCGTAGTTTGGACTTGCTTGTGCCGAAGGATCCCCAATTGGCATTATTTCTCCAAGTTCTTCTTCTCCCATATTTTATGTTTTTCCTTTGTTTGTTCACTCTGATCTAATTCAATCTCTGAGGCAAACTAAAACATTCATAGCATTGCTTCCCAATGAATATGATTATCTCCGATTTGCTGTCTTCCTTGACTAAATGTGCTCTCTAATGCAACAATTGACATTGAACATTAGCACATCCCTCGCCAATGTGGAAAGTACTGGATATTATTTTTGGTTGTTCTTCCACCAATCCAGTGTGCTAATATTATTTTGATATCCGGGGCCTGTTTCAAATAATAAGTAAGCTCGTCCCGATTTATACTGCTTTGAGATGTATGTTGTATTCTATTCCAAACAGATAAATTAATGACAAATAGGCAGGCATACCATGTGCCCGTCTTTTAGAAGATGATGACTTGTTTGAAGGATGAGATAGATGAACTGTATGAGTAGGCGTAGCATTATCAAGTAAAGTGACATAATGATTATATAATGATTGAATATGGTCATTTGTATCACTCAAAGTCTTAAACATACTAGGTTCCTCATCAGCTTGAATTTCTAAAGCACTATATATAATACGAACAAATTCAGACATAATAGCAAATTTCATACACTAATTTAACATAGCACCAACAAATAAATAGGAAAATAATATTTTTTAAAAATTTTCAATCATTTCAGTAATAGCCGTTGTATAATCTTCTTTAAGTTTATATTCACTAAACAAAATAGCAAGGTCGGCTACATAAGCTAAAATACTACAAACAGTAGGATAATAAGCATCGAAAAATACGACAATAGCGGCATAAACTTTTTCTAAAAAAACAACATCATTAATTTTAACCCAATCAGATTCTTGCAACGTGACTTCAGGAAATTGATATGCACATTGGTTAAAAGTTATAGTTATAGACACTCTATAATGTAGCAAGTTTTTTAAAAAATCATAAGTAGAATTTCACTTGGTCTCTATTTCTTCGGGCATTAATCTTGATCTAAGATTATTTTCCTCACATTTTCTTTTAAATTCTTCAAGTCTAACCTTTCTATTATTTCCTTGAATAAAAGCAACAACATGCCTAACTTTTTCAATAGTGGGATCAAAATAATAAAGATCATATTTTACAATTAAATTATATATATGACAAGCACATCTAAGATGAAAAATATCATGTAAAAGAGGATTAGGCTTGACTTTTAATGAATCAATAGAAGCAATGTTGTTAGATGCATTATCAAAAGAAATACATTTAGCTTTGTGTTCTAGACCATAATATTTTGCGAGCATAGCTATAGATTCAAAAATAAATTGTGTAGCATATCTACGGTCTTTATCATATTGATATGCTAAAGTACGTTTTTGCATGACAAATTCATTATCTATTCAATGACAAGTAATAGTTAAATAATCATTTTTATTTATAGCACGACCAAGATCAGAAGTAAGAGAAATTGTACATGGAAATTTGTTAATAACTAACGTAAATAGTATGCATACTGCCCATGAAGTCGAAAAATATCTTATCGACAAGTACTTCTAGGAATACATTTAAACATGGGATTACAAACTGATTGTATATAATGAATAAAAGCATCAGAAGAAGCAAATGAAAAAGGTAGACAACCATAAGCTATCGTTTTCGTTAACTCTTCACGATCCCTCATTTTATTATACGTCCCAATTAATTTCTGATCTGTGGAACTAATCTACTTGGATTGATCCAGTAAAATCAATGCCTTGTTCTATTCGTTCTTTTCAATCAGGGTGTTTATCTTCTAGATGTCTAACCAAATGACATGTCCCACCTTTATTACCCCCGGTCTTATGCTCAAATAGTGTGCCACAATACATTCAACTTTAGTTGTTCCGACTACTCGAGTAAAATAATGTCATACTAAACTAGTTTTTTTCTTTCTTTTACAGGTCGTGGAGGTAGATTACAAGTTCTAGATTGACCATTATCGATAATAATAGCAAGACTAGTTGGTGTAACATCATCATCATTATTATCACTATTATTTTGTTTTACTTCTACCACATTTTGTTCTTCTGTACTGTAATTTTCTTGTAAGTCATGTTCATTTATATCATGTGCACCTACACCTATTTCTCCAATCTCACTAGGTGGGTGCGTTAGGCATACGAGCATAAAATTTACTTGTACTACCTCTACTGTAAATATTTTTTTTTCTTACCACTACTACCTCTAGAACACAAATTTTCAACATTTCTACCTTTTTTTTTTTTTATCGTTTTCATTATGCAAATTAAAATAATACAAATTATAAACACAAAAATAATAGGATTAAATATTCTATAATTAATATAGTAAATAAAAGCAAGAGAAGGAACAAATATCCCAAATTGCCATAATCTGAAATTAAAGAAAGAACCGTAAAATTAATGAAATGTTGAACACTTGAAGTTGAAAACTTCCACTTGATATTGTTAATTGCAAAATATAATATAAAATTGTTATCACAAGATAGAATTGAGAAATTGAGAGAGAAATAGAAGATTTGATGAAGGAAAAATAAAAAAATGTGTTGGTATTTCTAGAAAAATATTGTGTATTAAAGTATTTATTTCTTAAAAGAAATGCAGTTTGACCACTTTTTCAGAAAGTGGCCGTTGGCCTAACAACAACTTTATGAAAAAGTTGCCCAACGGATATACCCAATTAATTTTTATTTTATTTACCAGGCTGGTCCGGGCCGATGCACCGGTGGGCCGTGTACCGATCCCTTGCTGGGCCAGCCTTACCGGCCTAGGCATTATTTTTATCCGAGCCAGCCCACCCCACTATTATAGTGGGCCGGCTGCCGATCCGGGCCTTACTGGTCCTGGGCCATTACCCGATCGACCTTTATGGACCAAAATCGAACGGACCGGCCTAATTTACAGGTTTATTTATTGGCATATTATGATATACTTCTAAAAGTAAAAAAAAATCAATTGAAGATTATTATAAAAAATTATCCCAAATAAAATTTGTGTATTGTGTACATTGCAAATATAGTTAATCGAGGGTGGGAAGGACTAGTAGATGTAGAGATTGACTTGTTTATTATCATTTTTTCTGTGCTTAACCTTTCTCAAATAATAATTATAATATTTTGTTTTCTACATTGTTGGTAATCTATTTAAACTTATTTGCATAATTATTGAGTAGTTTGATTTTTCTTATTTACTTAGTAAAAAAATATAAAATTGAAGATATATAAGATATACGCCTCGTAAATTCATGAGACTTATTCCCTATGTATTAGGGCTTTCTTCTAATCTCATGTTGCATAAAACGTCTCACCTTGCACTCTACCTTTTAAAACATTGCTCATAGGTATATCATTGTTACACTATCGTATAATTAATGAGGAGATCCTAAAGACCACGGCTTTAAGGATTAGAAATTGCCAAATTTACCTCTAAAGTGTTGTGTTGATGACTCTCTAAGCATAATTGGAAGTAATTTGGGGGTTCCTATATATCTATGATGTTGATGATTGCACTAATTGTGGAAATAGACAAAACTTTTATGAAGTTATTTGCAGAAAAAAAAAAGTCATAATAAAACTTTTTGTTGTAAGTTGTAGTGCATCAATGAAGTAAACTTCTATAGAAAATGACAACAACAAACAATTAGAATTCAGAAATTTCCTGATTTTCACAACATATTAATTAAGAATAACAACCATATTATGACATATCAAGGACTATATATGGAACAATTTGAAATGGATTTTTCTAATTTGTTTTTCTCTTTTTCTTTTCAAAGGTGGTGTTATTATGAAAAAAGAAATTTCATAACTTGAGGGTGAACTGGGAAATTGTTACATTAATTAAATGATTTAAATTCAATTGATGAATTAGAATAAGAAAAATAATTAATTGACGATTCATCATCAAAACCAATAATAGCATTGACAGTAAAAAAACATAAATTGCCACACGAGATATGGTGTAGCGGATGTGATTGCTTCTCTCTTAATTAGAAGATTTAAGTTTGAATTCTGGATATGAAAAAAAATCTTTGATAAGAAGCGTTCCCTCCCGAATGGTCCTTACGCAACACAAATCTAAAATAATCGAACTCTAATAAAGGGACTGAATGGAAAACAAAAAACTAGTAAAAACATAAAATGACAAGGAACTTATTGTGCCACGTGGACAGTGATAAGCCAAATCAACCTAAAAGAATAAAGACACGTCTATTTGGTAATCAATTATTTTTCTCGTTTATTCTACTTGAATAAATAAATATATATATCTACCAAATGATAGTATATATAGCCTATTTGAATTGACTAATTTAAGGTGTTGAAGATATGGACAATTGTATTTTTGGCGGTATAATTTATATTAAAATAATACTTGCATATGATTTAACTGGATAACATACATTTGTTGGACATGATGGTTATATATATATAAATGTTATAAAGTTTATATTGTCATATTCTTTTGCTCAATTAACTTATATGCTTAACTTTGCCATTGTCATTCTGAACTTGGAGCCATTATGGGCAGACTTGAAATTATGCAAAGATGTATGAATTAACTTGATATTTTATGTCAATGTATTAGACAATTGTTAGAGTGGTTTGTGAATAGGACCTCTGGATTCCTCCATTTTTTTAAACGTTTGGTACTGGGCTGGTATTCAAAGGCAACAAACAACGTTATGAACTAACTTGATATTTTATGTTAGATTTTAGATGGTCCTTATGAATATTTCCTCAATAAATCATATATGTCACGACCCAGACCATTGTGATTGGCATCCACACTAACCCTTTGATGGGAGAACCACTATCACAATCCGACTAAGCAACTTAAAGAAACTAAATCATTTAAAGATACGGAAACAAGTTTAAATAACGAATTAATTATGGAGTTCCCACAAACTCCGAAGGTTTAACAAAACAACGACTAAACATAACCCCTGCGAAAATTCAACCCCTAGAACCTGAAAATCATTGTACCAAAACTCTACTAACCAACAAGTCTAAGAAAAAGGGGTACAAGCCCGAAAACTAAACATAAGTAAAGCCTAAACACTACTAAAAAAACAGTGAATACCGACCTATAAATACCGACCTCCGGAGGTCGGTATTCCTTGAAATACCGACCTAAAACCGACATCCCAGCTTAGGTCGGAAAAAGCTTGGTCGCTATTCAATACCGACTTCTGGAGGTCGGTATTTACTGACCTCTCGAGGTCGGTTTTTATTTTATGTCGGAATATTCATTTTTTTAAATTCCGACCTCTGGAGGTCGGTATTTTTATTTTTGTAATGTTGAAATTCCGAGCTCCGGAGGTCGGTATTTTTATTTTTG
>NC_064285.1:48184466-48199236 GCF_019186545.1 Solanum stenotomum | reverse complement strand
TTCGGGAAAAATTCCGACCTCCGGAGGTCAGAATTTGATTTTTCCACTTTATTTTGCATAAAAACCGACTACTTGTAATTACCGACCTTCGGAGGTCGGAAATTTTTAGGTCGGTATTCACTGTTTTTTTAGTAGTGAAATATGTAGTCTGAGTCCGAAAAGAATGGACTAAACTAATGATGGATCCATGGCAGCCTGAAAGAACTGGCTCACCCTCGAATCCAGTCTCGGTCAATCATCTCCTAGCTGAGGTCGGTCAGTAGTTGCCTGAAGATGCCCTATACTCAACAAAGAAAAAGTAATTGCAGTATCAGTACACGAAACCACGACATGTACTGGTAGGATCACGCGGCTACTCCAGTCAGCGAAATATAAGCAAGTAATTACAACATAGTAAACACACATATACAAAATGCACAATTCAATTATCATTTCAGGAGCAAGATACAATTTCCCAATATCAACGGCAGGTAGTCATGAATGTAATAATCACAAGTGGTCCTCTCGTGGAACCCACACCCAAATTGTTAGTGTGTCAGAATGTGACACCTGATCCAATATACATGTGTTAGAGTGTGATACTCGGTCCAATATATGTGTTGAAATGTGACACCTGGTCTAATATATGTGTCGAAACGTGACACACGGTCCAGTCAGCACAACCACACCCATAATGAACAGTGCACACATTCACACAATCAAATAACAAGTTCATGGCATGCAATTGTTCATACTTAATCATCTCATTAGATTCGATTCACATTTTCGTGTTCACATACATACATGCATACAATGGAGCAATTAACAGGCATTTATCACACAACATGAAGTCGAACCATCACCTACCTCGAAACCAAGCCCGAATACTCCTAAGACACTTGAGCCTTCCCTTTCTATAGTCTTGCGGCTTGTTCTTGGTCTAAAACAATTAATTAATGCAAGAATCAATAAACGAGGCCTAAATTACCCGGATGATAACAAAATATCAACCGAAGGCCAAACGCATGATACTAATGCTCAACTAGGGCTTTTCCCACCATTAACTTCAGGCCGAAACCCTCCCCCAACGATAATTAACAAGGATTCTAAGTTCTAACAATCGAAATACGATATAGGGGAGTAATTAACTTATCTTTGGCGCGAGAATTTGTGGGAATTTGATGAGAAGCTGCCCTAGGTCGTCCCTTAGCTCTTAAGAACGAAGTTTTGTAGAAAATAACATTTTTGAGGTTTTTCCCCGGTTTAAGTCGCGACTGGCCTGCCATAGTGGGACCCATCCTGCCACAACGGCCCCACCCTGGTGAAATTAACCCTGCCCCGGCGGCTTGCACGGAGACAGTAACTCATACTTTGATTTCCAAGCTCCCATTTTGCAACACACCTTCAAACCTTGACGTTCTATAACTACCCCTTCACGCCAAGATCAGTTTGAAGAGTTCAACACGCCTGAATTCGATTTTGTAAAGCCGGACAGGATCCTTAACGTCTTGGATATCCACTCATATGATGAAACTCATAATTAAATCCCCTATCCATTACCGGATTGCCCTAGACCTCACCTGACTTAGATTTCATCCAATCTTGCCTAGGCAAGAACTTTCCAAGTTACTTTTCAGAAGTTTTCTAACCCAAATTCCTTCCCCATTGGTTTTTCCATAACGACGGGAACATGTCATTACAATATATACCAATTTACCCATCACTCATCCCTGAGTGATAAACTAGGAAAATTGTCTAAGGCAAGAGTAGAGTAGTACCTGAATTGTCGAATAGCTTGGGATACTTGTCTCGCATGTCCTTCTCAGTTTCCCAAGTAGCTTCCTCAATCGGAGAATGTTTCCATTGAACTTTCAAGGACTTTATCTCCTTGGTCCTCAGCTTACGGACATCGCGATCAAGAATTGTAATTGCTTTCTCCTCATACTGAAGGTCTTTGTCTAAAAAAACTGAGTCCCATTTTACGATGTAATCTTCGTCCCCATGATACTTCTTCAACATAGACATGAAACACTGGATGAACTCTAGATAGGCTATGCGGTAAAGCCAACCTATAAGCCACTGGCCCTACACAGTAAAGAATCTCAAATGGGCTGATGTATCGAGGACTAAGCTTGCCCTTCTTGTCGAATCTCATCACCCCCTTTATGGGTAGCACTTTTAGAAGAACTTGCTCACCAGCCTGAAATGTCATGTCCCTTACCTTACGGTCTGCATAATTTTTCTATCGACTCTAGGCTGCTAGAAGCTTAGCTTGGATGCTTCTTACCTTATCCTAAGCATCTTTCACCAAATCAACCCCAAGGGATTCACATCTCCAACCTCGAACCACCCTATGGTGATCTACATCCCCTCCCATAAAGTGCCTCGAATGGTGCCATGTCAATGCTGGAGTGGTAACTGTTATTATAGAAGAACTCACACAAAGGTAGAAACTTATCCCAATGCCCTCCAAAGTCAATCACACGTGCCCTCAACATGTCCTCTAACACTTGAGTAATTCTCTTTGACTTCCCATCCTTCTGTGGATGGAAGGCCGTGCTAAAAGTGAGTTGAGTGCCCAACTCCTCATGTAATTTTCCTCAAAACTTGGATGTGAACTACGTACCACGGTCCAAGATGATGGAAAGGGGCAATCCATGTAGCCTCACTATCTCTTTCACATAAACCTTAGCCAACTGCTGAGCATTATAGTCTGCTCTGACTGGAATGAAGTGGGTTGACTTGGTCAGTCTGTTAACCACTACCCAAATGGAGTCAAACTTCCCCAAGGTCTTGGGAAAACCAACTATGAAATCCATAATTATCCTTTCCCAATTCCATTCAGGAATTGCCATTCGCTGAAGCAAACCTGCAGGCCTTTGGTGCTCGTACTTTACATGCTGACAGTTTTGGCACTTAGCCACAAACTCAGCTATGTCTTTCTTCATACCAGGCCACCAATAAAGTCGTTTCAAATCTCGGTACATCTTGGTCACACCCAAATGAATGGAATACCGCAAACCATGAGATTCTGTCAACATCTTCTGAATCAAGTCATCCACTTGGGGAACACAAATTCTTCCCTTAAAACTGAGCACACCACCCGCATCAAGAGCCGCATCTTGTGCCTTTCCAAACACTGTCTTCTTTCTGAGCTCATTCAAACTCTCATCCTCAAACAACTTGGCCTTGATTTTCTCAATGAATGTGGGCCTAATCTCAATGTTGGCTAACACCCCACCTTTCTTTGGGATGCCCAACTGCCTGAGCTTATACTCCAAGGTTTGAATATCGTTGACCAAAGGTTGCTTGGACACACCCAAGCAAGCTAGACTACCCATACTCACCGTCTTCTGGCTTAATGTGTCTGCCACTACGTTAGCCTTACCCGGATGATACTGGATGGTAACATCATAATCCTTAAGTAACTCCATACACCTTCGCTGTCTCAGATTCAAGTCCTTTTGAGTGAATACATCCTGTAGACTACGATGACCGTGAACACCTCACACTTCACACCATAAAGGTAATGCCGCCAGATCTTGAGAGCAAACACTACCGCTGCCAACTCCAAGTCATGCGTTAGGTTGTTTCTCTCGTTCACTTTCAGTTGCCACGATGCATAAGCTATGAAATTCTTATCTTGCATCAACACAACACCCAAACTCGAATGTGAAGCATCACAATAAACAATGAAATCCTTACCTTACACCGGCAGTGCTATAATAGGCACCGTGGTCAGAAGAGTCTTAAGCTTCTGGAAACTCTCTTCACATTTGTCGGTCCACTCGAAAGGCACCTCCTTTTAGGTCAGCCTTGTCAAATACGTAAGGATAGAAGCAAAAATTTTCACAAACCGTCGGTAGTAGCTGGCGAGCCGTACAAAACTCCTAACTTTCGTCACAAAGCTAGGCCGGACCCAATTCTTGACTGCTTCGATCCTTTGGGGATCTATCATTACTCCTTTTGAAACCACATGCCCCAAAAAGGCAACCGAAGTCAAGCAGAACTCACTCTTGGAAAATTTTTCATACAACTTCTTTTTTCCAAGGACACCCAAAACAATACGAAGATGGTTGGCATGCTCTTCCTTACTCTTCGAATAAACCAAAATGTCATCAATAAAAATGATAACAAAAGAATCCAAGAATGGTTTGAAAACACCATTTATCAAACTCATGAAGGTTGCAGGTGCATTGGTAAACCCAGACGACATCACTAAGAACTCATATTGTCACACCCCGGAATAGGGGGCGTAACTAGCACTAGATACCCTATTAGATCAAGTTACCCACTAAAACATACTAGCTAACCAAACTGTGAGACCAAAAGATTGGGCAGTACAACCTCTAAAAAGTGAAGCCTGGACACTGAAGATCATGACCTAAATGAGAATAAAACATACAAACACTGGTAGACAAGCCAAACAAATAAATATGTACTAGCTAGTCAGCGAGGTGACAACTGAAGACATACCTACTTACACACACATATATACACGCCAAGTCTATGGGCTGGAGATTAAAACATACAAAAGAAAACCTAGAATATTGTGTCCACAATAGCCTTTATGAGTGACATAAGCACTGTCGGGACAAGGTCCCGACTATACCCAAACTATACAACAAAAGTAAACCTCCTTGGATAGCCCCAAGATAAGATGGAGCTTACCAACTCAGAGTTGAACCTGAATCCTAGTGGGTTGGTCGATTAGAATCCCTGCTTGAACCTGCTCGCATGAAACAAAAAGCAGCATCCCCAGGAAATGGGACGTCAATACGAATAAACATGTACTGGTATGTAAAACGGAAAGTAGAATCATAAATAGTTACTGAAAAGGGGTAATAGAGATACCACCTGAAACTGAAACTCAAATAATTTCCCTGGCTAACATTTTGCCTCCTACTATTTAAACATGCATGGTATGCTTGTATAATTGTATGTCGCATATATATATATATATATATATATATATATATATATATATAGAGAGAGAGAGAGAGAGAGAGAGAGATGCAAATGCATGACATACCCAAGCTTCCTGGTAGCTAACCGACATCATATACGGCCTTCTACTATTTAAATATGCATGGTATGCTCGTATAATTGTATGTCGTGAATATATATATATATATATATATATATATAAATGCAAATGCATGACATACCCAAGTTTCCCGGTAGCTAACCGTATCGTATACGTCAACCTATGGCAATCGGTGTCTCATACGTATAAATATAGGCAATAAGCCCCATACCTCCCGATTATAGCTCGGGAGTAGAATGTATATCATGTCATGTCATGGATTTATAACACCTATATGTTACTGTTGTATGATGCCAATCTTGGCCTGTTTGTAGTCTTGTTCTCATAACCCCATAATCACTTTCGTATAACATGTAACCATCTCATGGAACTTCATATGCTCTTCAAAATAAGCTTGAAAAGTTAGCTCTAACTTTAGAAAGATAACCTAACCTTGCAGCTATTCATAACAAGTTTAAGGTGATTTACTTAGTTCCTAACTTGGTTCCTGGATAATTTATAAAGGAAGTATTTCAAATACCAAGTGTTGTAACAGTTTAAACATTTAAGTTATATTTGAGAGTTTTGAAAATCGTGAGTTACTTTAAAGATTTTTCATAATAAATTTAGTGTGGAAAGAGGGCTGGTTACAAGTAATAAGGGTCTCCCGTGATATTTTAAGTCACATCACCCAAAGAAGAATAAGAATTCATGCATGCGGACATATAATCAAGGAAACCGATAAAATGACATGTAGATGTCGAATACTCTATTTACCCGAACGAGTGGAATATCAAAATAATAGAATCATGAAAATAATTCAGCTCAGATCCCAATGCATTTCACTGAAGGTCTTTCTAGCAAGACAATAGCAAAATATCACATTTGGCGTTTTAGGAATTTGCCAGGAGTGGTCCTAAAATGAGGGACAGAGCTTAGCCTTAACATATTATTCCAATGAACGCTCGAATGGCCGTAGCTTCTGCACACAAGGTTTTCCTTATGTCCTAACTTTCGCAAACACTATATATACACAGCTGGTACGCACCTATAAACAGTTCATAATTGATTTTAAATTGGCAGATTTGACATATGGCCCCAACTTGACGAAACATCCGTAAAACTTCATAAAAACAATCATAAGAGAGTCCGAGATGATTACCTTAGTTAACCAAGTGTAAACCTTGAATATTAGTACATGTTCTTCAATCTGAGTGCCCTACTCGAACCAAGACAAAACTTTTACTTGTTCAAATAACAATTAATGTTTCAGTACCTGCGAGATTATTAACAGTACCTTTTTTAGATTTTACTAAAATAGTTTCATTAGCTCCCGAGGTATTATAAAATGAAATTATGATCTTGAAGAAACACCAATAACTATAAATTTATATCTTCAAAAACTAGCTCTAAATGCAGCTAATAGAAGGGGAAAACGATTGCCATGTGTAGAGATCACGTTTCTAGGCACGAGGACAACCTTTAATGGTAGAAATCATCAAAAACTAACCTTTATCATGCAAGAACTCCATTAGAACCCTCTCTTAAGCTTTATTTCTGATCAGGGAGTGAAAAGAAATATCTTTGTGGCTTAAAACATTGAGTAAGCCGACATACCACATTATTGACCCGACCCGGATCGTGACCCGAATTCTGCCCAAGCAGTCCGCAGTAAAACCCTCATAACTTTTTACTCCGATGTTTCTTGGATATGTGGTTTTGTTTGTTGCAAACTAGACTCGTAGGCCTTTGATTTGATAGGTCACAGGCCTTCTAACTCTTTATATATTGAGAGAAAACATCCAAGACATTTGACCCAAAGTTAAGAGAATATTATTAGAGAAACTTCGATAACTTTTGCCGACCTTAGTTTCGCTAATTTTCTTGACTTCAAAACCTAACATACAACCCTTGTGCTATTATAATACCTCATAACATACTATTCTTAGTATGTTGTACACTTATAGGCTTATCCACAAGGCATGGGGCAATTTAAACCCTTCAAACGAGCGAAGTTCTACCCGAGCCATTTTTTTAATCATGAACTTTGTTTGAGGGGTCCCTTTGACCTAAAAATTTAGTTTAGTTCCTTGATATTGCCACCTATTTGCAATCTTAATCCCCAATGTACGATACAAAGTGATATACACCTCATATAACCATGCCACACTACGCCACATATATTATGCAAGAATAAAGAAAAGAAAGTACGGGATCTTACACATAGTGCCCATACCGGGTCCTGAGCGCCGTTTTAGGTACATCCTGAGGCCTAATCTTTAACTGATGATAACCAGACCTTTGATCAATTTTAGAGAAAACTGATGCACCCTTCAACTGGTAAAAAAAATCATCTATCCGAGGTAATGGATACTTATTTCGAATGGTGACCCTATTCAACTGTCGGTAGTCTATGCACATGCTCAAACTACCATCCTTCCTTTTAACAAACAAGACCGGAGCACCCTACGGGGAAGCACTAGGACAGATGAACCCTTTATCAAGAAGCTCCTAGAATTAAACCTTAATCTCTCTTAATTCTGCCGGAGCCATGCGATAAGGAGGAATGGAGATGGGGTGAGTGCCCAGGTCCAAGTCAATGCAGAAATCTATATCCTTATCTAGAGGCATACCAGGAAAATCGACAAGAAACACTTCCTTGAATTTAGAAACTACAAGCATAGAATCAATAGAGGGAGACTCGGCATCAACATCCCTATTATGGGCCAAATACGCTAAATACCCCAGCCCCACCAGTTTCCTAGCCCGAACAAAAGATATGACCTTATGTGGCTTAGGCTTGTACACCCTTTCCCACTCTATCTTTTCCCTACCTGGGATCTTTAGAGTCACAGACTTAGCATTACAATTAAATCACAACATAATAGGGGAACAACCAAGTCATGCCTAAGATTATATCAAAGTCAATCATATTCAGAATAATCAAATCAGCCCAAGTCAGGAAACCCATAAACAGGACAGGAAAAACACGATATACATGAGTGACTATGATAGACTCTCCAACTAGGGTAGAAACATGGATGAGGGCATCAAGCACATCACAAACCGCATTAAATCCCAAGGCAAAGTGAACTGACACATATGAATAAGTAGAACCCGGATAGAAAAAATAGTAGCCATTCGTCGCACAGAAGAATAGTACATGTGATCATTGCATCAGACGTCTCAGCCTCGGTCTTGCCCGGAAAGGTATAAAACTGAGCCCTGTCATCCTGGCAAGCAACCTCCTTGACTGGCTGCACTACTCCCCTACCTACTTTACCATTTCCTCGGCCTCCACAACCTCACTGATTTCCCTCATTGCCCACCTTGTGGACATACTCTGCCATTACTACCGATGTTTGCTGGTATCACTATTCTTGTCTCCTACTGCACGGGGTCAGATATGAGTGGATGGGGATTATCTCTCCTCATATATCGAGGTTCCTCACAATTGTAATAGCTGCGGTCAAAAGACGCCCTACTGCTAGATGCCAGTGCATCTCCGAGACTATAATAGGATTATGCTGTGGAGTTCCCGAGTAACCACCTGTAGAGGCGGGCATGTCTGACTGAATTAGGAGGGCTGCAATTGTCGGCCTACCTGAACCCCTGGAGTAGGAACCATGAAAGTTACCTCTGTTCTTGGGCTTCTTAGCCAAGGCCTTGGCCTGCCCATCACGTCGAACTCCTTCCACTTTCTTCACAAAGTCTGTCACCTCATTTAAACTTTTACATGCAGAGGTCACGTGAACAGACAATACCTGTAATTCGGGGTTCAATCCCATAATAAATAGACGAATCATCTCCTCTTCTGTAGTCACCAACTGTGTAACATATCTGGACAAGGCATGGAATTTAGCCTCTAAGCAGCTACAATCATACCATCCTACTCCAAGGTCATGAACTCATCCTTCTTGTGATTCCTCAAAGTCCAGGGCACATACTTCTCCAGAAACAAGGCATGGAACTGTGTCTAGGTGAGTGGGGGCAAGGCTGGCGATCTCCATTCCACCACTGCTTAGACTCACCTTGAAGCTGGAAGGTCATGAACTCCACTCCATGCTGGTGTACAATGCCTAACTTGTGAAGCCTCTCATAGCAACCCAGAATGAACTCATAGGAATCCTCACTCTCAGAACCATGGAACACATGTGGCTTCAGCTTCATAAACTTAGTTAACATATCATGCTCAGTACCAGTCATCATAGGACCCAATAGGGGACGGAAGAAGAAGAAATCAATGCCTAATGCTCCACTGGGATCATTCTCAACTGGGCTTCACCCCTGGCGGGTGCCACCCTTTCTCAGCCTCTAACCTTTCTTCTACCCCTGCCTCAACCGCTACCTCTTGCTGCGGGATCCTCTGCTAGCTCATTGATAGGAGCTATAGGCCTGGCGCATTGTATCGCGTGTTAACCATCTGCGGACAGAAAAGGAAAGGAGATTAGATACCAATTGGGATCACCAGATACCAATTGGAATCAAGTCATAGTACAAAAAGAAGAAGAAACTGAGAGATTTCCTAAAGTCATGTATCCTCTCAAAGAAAAGTACAGAAGTCTCTGAACCATTCCGCAAGACTCTACTAGACTCATTTTGGTACAATGAGATCAACAAACCTAGGGCTCTGATACTAACCTTGTCACGACCCAGACCACCGTGATTGACACCCATACTAACCCTTCGGTGGGAGAACCACTACCACAACCTGACTAAGCCATTTAAAGATACGGAAGCAGGTTTAAATAACGAATTAAATATGGAGTTCCCATAAACTCTGAAGGTTTAACAATACACTAAGCATAACCCTCGTAGAAATTCAACCCCTAGAACCTAAAAGTCATTGTACGAAAACACTACTAACCAACAAGTCTAATATAAATGGGGTACCACACCAAAAACTAAACATAAGTAAAGCCTAAATATGTAGTTTGAGTCCGAAAAGAATGGACTAAACTAATGATGGATCCATGGCATCTTGAAAGAACTGGCTCACCCTCGAATCTGGTCTCAGTCAATAATCTCCTAGCTGAGGTCAGTCAGTAGCCTCCTGAAGATGCCCTGTACTCAACAAAGAAAGAGCAAATGCAGTATCAGTACACAAAACCACGATGTACTGGTAGGATCACCCGGCAACTCCAGTAAGCGAAATATAAGCAAGTAATTACAACATAGTAAACACACATATACACAATGCATAATTCAATTATCTTTTCAGGAGCAAGATACAATTTCTCAATATCAACGATAGGTAGTCATGAAAGAATAATCACAAGTGGTCCTCTCTTGGAATCCACACCCATACTGTTAGTGTGTTGATATGTGACACCCGATCCAATATACATGTGTAGAAACGTGACACCCGATCCAATATATGTGTCGAAACATGATACCCGGTCCAATATATGTTTCGAAATGTGGCACCCGGTCCAGTCAGCACAACCACAGTCACAACCACACCCATAATGAACAATGCATCCATTCACACAATCAAGTAACAAGTTCATGCCATGTAATTGTTCATACTTAATCATTTCATTCGATTCGATTCACGTTTCTCTGTTCACATATATACATGCATACAATGGAGCAATTAACATGCATATATCACACAACAGAAAGTCGAACCATCATCTACCTCGAAACCAAGCCTGAATACTCCTAAGACACTCGAGCCTTCCCTTTCCAGAGTCTTGCGGCTTGTTCTTGGTCTAAATCAATTAATTAATGCAAGGATCAATAAACGAGGCCTAAATTACCCAAATTATAACAAAATATCAACCCAAGTCCAAACCATGAACCTAATGCTCAACTAGGGCTTTTCCCACCATTAACTTCAGGCCAAAAGCCTCCCCCAACGATAATAAACAAGGATTTTAAGTTCTAAGAATCAAATACGGAGTAGGGGAGTAATTAACTTACCTTCGGCGTGAGAATTCGTGGGATTTTGATGAGAAACTGCCCTAGGTCGTCCCATAGCTCTGAAGAACGAAGTTTTGCAGAAAATAGCGTTTTTGGGGTTTTTCCCCTGTTTAAGTCACTACTGGCTCGCCATAGAGGCCTCGCCCTAGCAGAATTAACCCCGCCCCGATGTCTTGCACGGAGACATAAACTCGGAATTTGAGTTCCAAGCTCCCATTTCGCAACACACCTTCAAACCTTGATGTTCTAAAACTACCCTTTCACGACAAAATCAATTTTGGGAGTTCTACTCGCCCAAATTCGATTCCGTAAAGCCGTATAGGCTCCTTAACATCTTGGCTATCCACTCACATGATCAAGATCATAATTAAATCCCTCATCGATTACGAGATTTCCCTAGACCTCACCTGACTTAGATTTTATCCAAGTCGTGCCTAGGCAGAAAATTTTCAAGTTACTACCCAAAAGTTTTCTGGCCCAAATTCCTTCCCCATTGGCTTTTCCATAATGACGGGAACAAGTCGTTATAATATACTACATTTTTTGTTGTTTAGTGTATAGAACTAACTTTATACTTTGTAGAATTCTTTGATTAGAAATTTATAGTGCCCGCAATAATGGATAATTCTTATTCCTATACACCTTTGTCGATGAAAAAGAAAGACCATTTCTTTTTTCATATGAATGGTATTCTTTGGTGTAAAATTAGGTATTTATTCAACATACTTTTGCATCAACTGAATTGTGATATATTGATAATGTATATTATTGTGTGTATATATATATATATAGCTGGTATAACAAATAAAAACAAATCTTTTACCACTTAAATAAAATATAAAGACATATTAAAAAAATTAAAACTTTATAAGAATTGAGTGTATTGGACTATATCTTGTTTTAAATTTATTTCAATCTAATTCATTTAACTTAAGTAACTTTTAGACGAGTCACTAATCCACTCATTTATAAACATAATTCATTTTAATCAAAGGTAAATTCAATATTTGATAAACTACGAGTGCCTTCATTTATAAAAAAGTTATGTTCTACCGAAAAACAAAATCTACAAATATCATTGGTCTACTATTTTGTTAAGTTGTACTAAATTAATGGACATTATTGAAAAATTAACGAAGTTTTTTTCATTCTGATTTTTCTTAATGAGACCAATATAATCAACGAAAGTATATGATTAATGAAATTACAACTTTTTTCCAGTAGTTTCTTCATTTAAATTAAATTAACTGATAGATGCTAAAGGAAAATTTTAGGGAAATCTATCAATTTCTTAATTTTGAGATTATAATTTTTGATAAATAACTATATGCCTGTATTGTCACTTCAAAAAAAAGTGTGTTATTAGTAGTGCACTATCTTTAATGCGAAGTTACCGCTAGTTAATAAAATTGAATTATAATCTACATTTAATAAATCTACATATAACTACATATAACTAAATTTTCTTAATTTTGAAAATTAAGAAAAGAGTAACATTAAATGGATAAATTTTAAAAACGTTTAAATTATATTTAAATAAAAAATTCAAGGTAGTAAAAAAAATAGAACAAATATATAATTTAAATAAAATAGGTTTGTGAAAGAAAAAAAGAAAATGAAAAAAAGAGCTAAAACAAACTGTAAAACGATAATACTAGGGACTAGCCACAAAAATAATAGATGGAAAAATAATTAAAAGAAAGAAATAGTTTTACAGTCCCCATTAGAGCTGTCAGTATCGGCTAACCCCATCCGGGTCGATCCATACAAGCTTTTAAATTTGTCGGGTCAAACCGGGCTAGCTCATTTTTTGTGTGGGCCAGAAAATGATCGGCCCAGCTTACAAGTACGTGTGCTACAAGCTTTGCTAGGCTAGCCCTCTTTTCTTAAAAGTATATTTTTTATAATTTTTTAAATTAAATTATAATTTAAAAATATTATCATAAATATCGACAAGACAGTACTTGTTAGTGTTACTACTTGTTAATCAAATACACAAATAAAATTATCTTTATAATAATTATTAAGTTTGATTTCAAGTAAAAGAATAAATAGCTAAATAGAAATATTAACCTAATTGTTTTACAATGATCATAATAAAACACAAAAACTATGACAATATTCTATAGACTATGGCCTATGTAGTGATTCCCTAGAAATATTAGGAAATTTTTATTTTATGTAGTTCATATTTTATAAACATAATTTGTATTTAAATTGTAATATTTCAAACTTTAAACAAATTTTGAGTTTAGACTCTTGTTATTTTTAATACTCTATCTTATTTTTATTTTTTAATTAATTTTTATTTGGCCCATGGGCCGGCCCTATCCATATTTCTCAAGCCCCACAAATCGGCAAACTTATTCAGGCCGGGCTAAAAAGTCTTTTTTTAAAATGGGCTTCGAAAATCGTTGCCTAACCGTATCAAATCACGGGTTAGACCAGACCGACCCAACGGGCCTAGCCCATTATTTTTGTGAGATTGCCACTTTTTGTCATGTTAATATTTCTATTTAAATTAACATATATATGATAAATTTTAGTCAAGTATTTAAATATCGTGCTACCCCCAAATTCATTATATAGATCGATTTCTAATTTTAGTCTTTCAAAATTTAATTCAATCATGTTATTTGATATCTCCAAACTATATAGATTAAGACTATTTTAATCTTTTAAAATTTATTTCAAGTCATGCTAATTAACATCCTCAAATTCAAGTCATGCCATTTAACACCTCAAGTTTTATTTGTTGAGTTGTGAAAGAGAAAAAAATGAAAATAATAATAATAATTAAGAAGTTGAAACAAATGGCCGCCAAAGGATTAATTTGTTCGCACCTGATTTAATTTCTCAACACCATTAACGTGATTGAATCAATTTTTATGTTTAATTTTTAGTTTATGAATGAAAAAAATGGAAAGTCAAATTACTATCTTTGATTTATATACAAATTCAATCTAAAGTCTAAAAAAATAGTTTAAATACCTTTAACGGAGAAAGTAAAGTGTTGTTGGCAAGAGATTTCAATCAAATGGAAACTAGGGTGAAAATAACATGAACATGTTCATGTATTGTCGTCTTCCTTCTTCATTGGCTATTAATTTTTCCATATATTTGACACACCCCAAAACCGGATGTGATGGCACGTGCCCAGACCCCATCGGACACGTCAGCCTAACACCCAAAAACCCGACGATACATAATTTATGAAACAAGAATAAGATAGAAAGATAAGCGGAAGTCTTTAAATAAACTTAACATAACCCCAGAATTGGTTGTCACATGTACAAACCTCTAATACGGAATTTGAATAAAATATACAAGTCTCATAGTAAAGTTATAGAATAGAACAGAACAGTAAATATAGATAACTTGAGGGCACGTCTGGAATGAATCGCTACCTCTCAAGTAAGTCTGGAAGCTCTAATCTGAAGATGAGTAATAAGCCGAATCTGATAGAGCTGTCAACCTACACAACTGTGTAGAAGCAAGGGTGAGTACCAAAAGCAACAGATACTCGCAAGTAACACTAAACTAAGCTAAACTAGCAGCTACAAACAACTCCTTTCAATCCCAACCGAACCACCGAAACTTCATTCTAACAGCGAACCAACAACCTATACTACACAATTCATAATCAACAGATATATCCAACAGTGTCTCAACATCAACCTCATATCCTCATGTAAGAGCAAATAGATCATATATCACATGAAGAGGGGCAAATAGGAAAAATCCACACACCACAGACAAAGATGAAGTCAAATGCGATGCAAATGCAATAATGATGTCATGTAGTCGTGATGCATGTCTGTCCTAAGATACACATCTGTT
>NC_064285.1:48057726-48183966 GCF_019186545.1 Solanum stenotomum | reverse complement strand
CGAGCACGCTCCAAATCACCACAATCTATTCATAAATGGAATCCCACAATCAATACGAATCTAACAACACCAATATCGTGAAATTTGGAGAAAAAGGGTAAAATGGTCAAAAAATCTCGTTCCGGAAAATATTCTCGAAATCTGGAAATTTTTAGTGAAAAATGTTCCCCAAGAAATTTAGAATCCAATAGTGAAAACCGTTTCGAAAAAGGAGTTGAAATGAGTTCACAAACTCAAATTTTCTATTAAATTCGGATTAGGCAAAAACCCCCAAATTTTACAGTTGAGATCTCAAATTTTGATGTTAAAATCCATAAATGATCGATGGAAATCAAAGATATAAGTTGGAAATAACTTACCCAATGAATTCCTTGCGAAAAACCACTTGAAATCGCCTATTTTCGAGCTCTCAAAGTGCACAAATGGAGAAATGGATATTTTCAAGTTGTGGGAAAATAGCTACTGATTTTGGCTTTAAAAAAAAAAAAGAAACTGTTGTTGCAGCTAAAAAACACAGCAGCTGAAACACAATTATAACACCAAAGTTTAAGTCCCCGTTGGACCCTCGGGATTCGTTCGGAATCTTGTGCACACAAACTAAATATGTACCCCCACTAAATTCGACGTTCCGAACTCAATGGAACCGTCGGAATTTGAATTCGAGGACTTCTAGACCCGAAATTCAATAAGATGCCAAGAAACTAGTTTAACGCCAAAAAAATTCAAAACTCAAACGGAGCGTCTAAAAATTCAACCAAGACTCATTCTAGACTTAGAATCGCCTCCCGAAACCAACGGTACTCTCGGAATTTCAATCTGAGCCTTGGAAACTCATATGTTGACCAAAGCCAACTCTTTATCAAAATTTCACAACTTTAGCAACTTAGAACCTCAATTCTTCGTTTCAACTCCAAATTCAACTCCGTAACTTCACATAGACCCGTTTCGACATTCTAAAACCATCGAAATCGACGGAAATCCGATCCGAGTCTCGAAACTCCAAATAACTCAAAAAAGCACTTTTTAACCAACTTTAACTCATAAAAACTCAACTTCTCAAAAACTCAACTTTTTACCAACTTTTCCTCAAACTAACTTTACAACCACAAAACATGGGACTCGAGGCAACTACCAAAAGGGAAAAATAGTCATTTTCACGAAAAATTACCAAAATGACCTTTCGGGTTATTACAATATTATTTCTTTCTTATATTTCTATCGAGTATGCAATACTTTAAGTATGAAGTTCCTATTATTTTTTTGTTCATTTCAATTTGAGAAAATTTTACATCACAAGATACACTCCTTGCTAGCTATATAAAAATAGATAAGAAAATAGTGATTGATCATAAAATAATCTTAAGTCAAATTAAAGACTCTATAAATAATACTTTAAATTTGTTTCATCTATTAATTTTTTATATTGAAAAAATTTAATATTTTATATCATGATACAACTTCTATAAGATACTAGATACTTTTATTAGGCAACAATTATATGATATGTATGCGGCAGAAAAGAGGAGAAGATAACACTTCTGCAAAGATAAGGTAAAAACTTAAAAAAATGAAATACTTTTCACCATAGATGTTGGTGATATATTAACATTAAATTATGCTACTGAAATATATATATCCAAAACAAAAAATTGGTCAAGCTAAATATTTAACATACACTCAAACCTCTACTTAACAATCATTCATTATAACAACATTTCACTGTAACAACCTAATTTTCTTTAGAACTAATTTTTGATGCTATATTTTTTTTTTTTATCTCTATAACATTGTACTTATAACAATGTAGACATTCACTATAAAAGGACAATGTTCATAAAATTACATGTCTATGATAATCTTACTCAAATATTAATCGAGTAATAATATTTTGTAAAAGATATATTACGTATAAATATAATATATTGAAATATTTATGGCAATTGTTAGTAGTGTCATGCACATAATAAAATTCAAGTATGAATATTTAAGAGAAAAATTGTATTTTAATGGCGTCCATTATTTAAGGTCATAACCTCAAGAGGAAAGATTATTGGTGACCTTTTTGATATTGCTATTTTTTTCTTTTTTGTTGGTTAAATTTGTTTACGAAATTGAGTAAAGAAAAAAATAATACTACTAAAGAAATTTCACTTACTCCCCATATTTAAATTTTGAAAGGTTTTGAAATGTTTTAATGATATTTGGTCATTTTTTCTCAAAAAATAATTAAATCTATGATAATCTATATTAATTATTTAAAAACACTTGTTCAATGTTCTTTCAATTATAATTATTTACTAAAAAACTTTAATTTAGTAATATTAATTCTATTTTACAACATCATATATTATAATGATATGATACACGTGCAACACACGTGCTGTGAAACTAGTAAAGAAATAAAAGAGTGAAATCATTTAAACTTTACCAATAGTTACTCATATTTGAACTCAACATATTAAGTGATATGATAAAAATACATGTTTGACTCTATTTGAGAGATTCTTTAACCGACAACCATCACTATGAGCAACGTGATGATACAATGTCTCTCCTATGCTGCCAGAACTATGGTATACCTTGCCCAAATATAGAACATCGCAGCTAAGTGGATCCACTAAAGTTCTTGTCGAAAGCAATAATGAGTGATCTAAAGAGTACAATCATTTACCCATGTTGGCTACAGTTTATGAGGAATGTGAGTTGTTTGAACTCATCCCCATATCAGTGCTCAATACTACTCCAAATAAATATATACTCATGCTCAAATATATAAAACATACTCTTTCTCAATTTGAGGTAATTGCTCAATATATCTTCTTAAAAGAGGTAATTGCTCTGAAATATCTCTAAACTCGTTAACTCCTTTAGAAATCAAAATTTCTCTTTTCTCATTATAAAAAGGGATACATTTTGGAATACTTAGTTCCCTTATACTCTTACTCGAATCATATTTAGAACTCTTCTCAAAACTCATCTTTGCCTTCTCAGAGAATCACAAAAATGTTTGTCTTAAAAGATTCTCAAAATTATAACTTAAAATAGGGTTCATACTGAAATATTGACACGAACACATCAACTCAAGGATCTCAATTACAATATAGAAAACTCAATACTTAGAATTAAGAACTCGGAACTCAACGATACAACTCATCTCAAGAATACTCAAAATCCAGGATAAAATCCTAGATTACTCTTTTAATGAATTTAAATAGACGTAGGGTGCAAGGACGAACTAAATCCATCAGTATAATAGCCTTACATACCTTGAAGAACATAGTTCTTGAAGAAGAACTTGATTGGAAGACTTGAAACCCTAAATTTTGTCTTCCTTGCGGTGTTCTTTGAGATGAAGAGTGGAGAAGAATCTTGTATTGAAACCTTAGGATTCTTGAAGAGACTATTGAACTTGGAGCCTTTAGATCTTGATAAGTTAGATTAATTCTTTCTTGGAGTTCTTGATCTTAGGAATAATGAGAATTGAGTATTTTGAAAGTTTCTATGCGTATAATGTTGGTATTAGGTTGTAATATAGACATAGGGAAGTTGATTGAGGGTAAAAGGTCAAGAACACCTTTCTAGGAATGTAAGAGGACCATAAAAATCAAAGAAGCAACCTTTAAATGAATTCCATAAGCCAAGTTGGCGATCTGGAGGCGTCCTCATCGAATATACTTAGCGGGTCGCCCATTGGGAGTTTAGATAGCCCAAATAGACAAAATTTTATGGTTTCCCGGATATTTCAGTGAGCTAATTCGGTGATTCGCCAACCCATTTGCCTTATCTCCGATTGAGTAGGTGAGTTCTCTGAATTTTCCAGCCAGGGTATGTTCCAGTCAAATGACCATAACTTTTTACTCCAAACTCAAAATAAAGAAATTTGGCGGAATTGAAAAGAAGACTCATATACCTATAATTTGATAGGTGATAAGACATATAATTACTTATATGCTGAGAATGGCCGTTTGAAGTTGACCTTTATATGGACTCATGCGAGATATTTGCCGATAGGAATGCTTTGAACTTGGCTTGGTGTTTGAGGTCCCTTATGATCCTAGATAACTTTAGATACCATTGATACACTTGGTAAAGGACCTTAAAATACATGAGAAAGTAGGACATTACCCAATTCAATCTCATATACTTACGACGAATGATTCAAATTTTATGGGTAGAGTTGCGAGGTGTTACAAAATAATTTGAGTCTTAGCTTTGAAATTTTTAGGGTGTTACAATATCTCCCCCTTGGGATCATTTGTACTCGAATGATGAACTGAGTTCTCAAGGGAAATGAGTTACTCTTACTATCTTTCTAACTTTTGAACTTGCCTACTATCATAGGCGAAACTTATTCATACTAAGAGTTTGGAATTTTCTATAGCACATAAGTCATGAATGATATGGGTTTGAACATAGTCACACTCTATCTGAAGTTATTCAAATGAAACAAGGGTATCTGGGCACGAAGTAGGAACAAGACTACTATGCCTTAAGCAATATGATTGTTGGATTTTAAGACTAACAACACCTTTAAACCATACCCTTTTTTCTGAATACCACACGTCATTACCTTCAACTCATAACTCTTATAAGGTTATATGACTACTCTTACCAGGGTCTAAGTTAAACTATTTGCTCTTACTGTTTTCAAGCCCATATCTAAACCACAAGGTGCTAAACATAATGTTATTATATAATGTTAATCACATGATTCAAGTTCTATACCTCTATAGAAAATCTCATTCCAAGAATACTACTCCTTACCGCCGCATTCAACCAAACTCAGATATTAATCAAGAATCACATAATGCCTCGTGCATTCATCCACATATTATCAACACCACATTCAAGCCTAGTACTATAACCACTCCATGGACTACTACTAACCAATCCTTATAATAATTCCTCATTCTCTCGTCACTTCTACCAATTGATATTTCTCGCATTACTACCGGAAAATTGACTAATTAATCTCATCTACTATTACTCATCGTAAAACCTCATCTCCTTCTTCCTCCACATTCTTAACCTTGGATGTAATAATCACACCACCACTACCACAATAACAAACATCAACCCTCTCGTATCTATAATCACAGAAGTACTATTAACAATATCATTCTGGAAACTAAAAAAGATCACTGGAAAAGCTTAAAGAGAAAGATTATAAGCACAATTCATTCAAGAAATATGATATAACAATATGCATGACATAACATTACTTTGTTAGACATTAGGGTAAGTCATGAATTAGCGAGACTGAGAATACTATGGGACATGAGTGCTTATATGAATAGGTTCATATTATGAGGATGATATCCATAACTTTATAGAGTAAGATTTAGATCAATGGGATAACGGCTTTGCCCCTCATTCTAGGAACTAAGCAAAGATATGAATATGTCTAAAGTGTTTGGACGTAGGTCAAGAACACAATTATGATATTAGAGGTATCAACTAGATATTGTAATCACTGAACTTTGAGGAATACACTATATTATGAATGAATTGATATATCACCAAAACTCTTTTTGAACACATCACTATCTGATTCTCCACACTTTACATAGTTTTTCATTTGATTATCTCCCTCTTAGGTCTGAAACTTACACTTTAAAGCTATGGATCTATTCCATCATCTCTAAACTAGTCTATATTTAATTTACTCTAATACTTGAGAAAGGCTACTTTCATTGCTACAAAGATGTCCATGTGCAGACAATAAGATTCCTTCTAAATCTTCTTTCTGAGATGCTTCTATTAACCTCTTCTCGCTTCTATAGAAGTCTTTATATAATCGTTACCTGCATTGGCTTATCAATTCGCTTAATCTAACTCTTAATAGTCCGTCTTCTCCTTCTTATCCCACTAACATTGTCCTTCTAAGTTCATATCTACCTAATTTGAGGAATTTTGAACTATATTGAAGAGACTCATGACTGGCTTTATATGATTCCTTTGATCAAACTCTTAAGGGAAATAAAAAATGCTTACATCAGTCTACTCCATACTAATAACTCAAATATACTATCTAAGCTCACATAGAAAAATCATAAACTTAATATAAACCTTGTCTTACTATATACGATCTTGGGTACACCTCTTAATGCACTTGATAATCTAATGACTTAGCCACACTCAGTTCTCACATCTAAGATTCAGAATATCACACTTGTACAACTCACATTCAATGCAAACTAACACCTTAAGTCCTCACCTACTCTATATCAAATCCAAAAACTAATATCGTCACCCTCATATTGTCATCCTTTTTATAATGACACTCATCTCAAATTCAAGCTTAGTGTCTAGTACTAAACAAAGATATTAATATAATTGTTTGCATACTATACTAATTTACAACTACTAGATAAAATTAAGAAACACTCGCCCACTAAGACCTTATGAAAGGTAGTAAATCTTTATCTCCTAGTCTACCTATTTACCTATTAGCTTCACACTCCCTTTCACAACTTAGTTACTATTTACCCTTTCACTATACATCATTACCTAATTAGTTCTATAACCCTCTGAATACCATGTGGTTCTCCCTTAAAAAATCATAAGCCTAGCTTAGGTCTATACCCTCAGTAATACTCTACTCTTTAATTTAACACCTATACTTGGCCTTCACTAACACAATGTTACATTGACATAAACTCCTTTCTGGTTAAAGTATACTCTAACTCATCCTGACTAGTAACTATTCCTCTACCTTCTATAATAAAATCCATTGCTTAGTCTACAGATAAAGGAAAACTCCACAACTTTAATTAGCTTTAATTTTTCCTGTTTACCATTTTAATGACAAGGAAACTATTGGTTCTGATAAGGCTAGACTTGGGGCAATGGAGAAGTGTTCCGTGTTTCTATAAGTGATTAGAGTTTGAAACTAGGAAGCAACCTATCCATTAATTAGGGAAAGCTCTCGACACCCATCTTTTTGTGAGTCTGCTTTAGTAAAAGCCTTATGGCATCCTTGTCGGCTCTGGAAAAAGTTGGACTTGAGTAATTCTGTTGGTTCTTATATCAAATTTAAACAACCAAGCATCTAAACTAACTCCTGAGTGGGCTAAGTTACTAACATCTTACTCCTCTTTATTTATTCCTTTACTTAAGTTGGTACTTTCTCCTTCTTCACTTGCCTTACCTGTACAAGAACAATACTAAAAGTGAAGAATAATAGAAAGTAGAAAGGGAATGTAAAAATTGTGTCTTTTAGAAATTACCTTTTCCCTTATATGATATACTATTTTATTTTTTCTCCTCCATTGTAACTTTTGATGGAAATGACATTGTCTAAATTTTTTTACCCGTAGGACATATACCTAGAAATTGAGCTATTTTTGAATTTTTTCACAAGGCTGCACACTGTCTTCTTTCACCAATAGACACTTTGAAGAAAGTAGTGAAGTTGTTTTCTTCTAAAAAATAGTCGTGTGGACATTCCTATTGTTGGTTTAGGTTTCTCTATTGATGTGGATACCCTTTTAGAGAGTGATCCTACTCCAAGATAACAGAAAACCAGCTTTCAGTCCCTCAATAAAGAAGCTCGACGTGTCAAGATATCATTAGAGAGCTTGGGCGAGGGTTTTTGTTTACATCATATGTAATTTAACATATGTCATATATAATTTTCTTTTAAAAAAACTTTGCATACACAATGTAATGTCCCTCCATGCCATTTCTATGTTTATGTCTCCTATTTGTCATTTAGAGCGTTCCTACGTGACCCCAAGTCGTTTATTACTTGATGAGACTGATAGTTCCATCACTTGGTCGCTCATTTGGTTTTTACGAGTTTGTGTTTTTTTTTAGAGATTTTGAACCTTGAATGGTCATTTTTAATCAAAAGTTCAAGACGATGACCTCAAAAACCAATTCTGACAATTTCATCAGCTCCAGAAGGGTCACTTAGGCAAGTAGTGTAATTGACATGACCCCCGAGGCTTTTAGTGCGAGTCTGTGTCATTAGGCATTTAGCCTTTCTAGTTAAGGCCTAAGATTGACTTTAGTCAATACTCTGAGTAAACGAGCTTAGATGAGCATTTTGTCAATGCAGTTAGCTATAGATTCTTGAGTTTGGTCTAGGATGACCCTTCATTTGGATCCCGAGGCTTCCGGGATAATTTTGACCCCTCTTGGGGATTTTGGTTAAAAATAGAGTTTGTAGATGAGACCCACTTTTAGCCGAGATGACCTCGTATGGAAAATTTGACAGCTTTGTGGAGCTCAAAAAATCTAATTTGGATGGGTTGTATATATTGTTTGCGTGCATGGGGTTCTGAACTAATTCGAAACACCATGTCAAAGATTTCCAACTTGGAAAAAACCAGTTAATATGCATCAGCTGGTGTAGGACATTTTGGCCTTTGCGTTCGCTGTCCCTTGTCCGCATTCAGAGAGTTCAGGCAGCCTAGTGGCCGTGTTTGCGGGGTCCTTGCCAAGATCATGGAGCCCCGGTTCTCTCTCTGCCGTAATTATGGGGCCCTCGCTGCGTTCTTGGTGGTTCCTTCACATTTGCATAGAGAAGATCAGGTTGGTCTTTGAATAAGTCTAGTCGTGATGGCAACTTAAGTTACAAGGTTTAAATTGTATTTTCTCCCTTGTTTGAGATCATAATTGGGTGATTCGAAGTCCCACGCGTCAAGATTTATCAAGGCTACATTGGCGAGTGATTGTAAAGTGTTGTGCAACCTCCATTTGATGTGAATTTGAGTTGGAATCTTTTGTGGTGTTCCTTGTTTGCGTGAATTGTTAAATTTTTTGCATGATGTTTGTGTTGGCTGTTTCGAGCCTCAAAATGTGTCTTATTTTGGGGCACAATTTTGAAGCATTGATTAGGATCTCTTGGCAAAGTCCATTTAGGAAATTCTGGTCTGGGTCCCATAATTTCCATTTGACTCTGAAATTGGTCCTTTTTGTATGTTTTTGTTGTCTAAACGACCATGCTGCCATTGTCATTCTATTTTTGATAGAGTGGCAGCATCTAGTGCCCGTTCAGAAAAGAAAAGCTCCATCCTTGTCATTTTAAACAAGCACGTTTGGCCTACAGGTAGGCTACAATATCATTAATGTTTAGATTAAGCTTCAATATGTAAATCCATGTTGATTTGAGTGAATTGGAGGTGGGTACATAGTGATTCTTATTTCTCTTCTTAGATACCATGTTTTTGGATTAATAGACATTGTTTCTGGTTTAGTACCATGCTAGTTGGGGGTTTGTGTGTGTTAGTGCATGTTGTAGTGTATAATAACATTATTATTTTCAATATTGAGCATGTTCAACCATAATTTAGGGTTAGACTAGGGTAGCCTTAGACTTATGATCCTTGTAGTCATTTTTTGTCTCCGATGTTATTTTGAACGGATTAGCTCCTTGTAGACTGAAGTAGTAGATTTGAGTCTGATAGTATTAGCCTTAGTCTATGCAATTTTGTAGATTTATAGATATTCTTCCTTCTCTCCCTATTTTTGTGGCTCCGATGCATTACCGGTGGTTTAATGCTTTCTCATGATCGGAGTGTCCCACACTTGGAGCCTTTTGTGATTTTTTGCGAGGGAATGTCCACAGTGGCTTGGAGCCTATTTGAGATCCTCTTTGTAGTCGACATACCCCGGGGTCATTCTTGCTAGCTGGGTGGGAGTGGATTGGCTGGTTGGGCGGTCTTTATATATGAGATCTGCTTCGAAGTTAACACGACCCCTCGATCACTTTTGCTAGCTTGGCTGGGAGTGGACTGCATGGCTAGGCGGCCTATATTGATTGTCACTCTTGCTAGCTGGGCTAGGAGTCGACTAGATTTGATGGTTACTTAGGCTGGAAGACTTCGTGGTTCTCTTCTTTCAATAAACTTAGCTAATATATGTACTTGTCGAGCTTATGGGGGGCCGTTCGAGTTTTATTTAAACTTTCTTACGAGTGTACTTTCTGGGCTTATGGAGTCCAATTAGGTTTAGTTAGCTGCACTTAGACTTACTTTTGGTATGCTCGTATGCTTTCTTTCATATCCGCTTTAACCTCTATTTGTGTCTAGATTCTATTTTTTCATATTTCCTTTACCATCCTTGCTCAGTGGGCCTTTGATGCCTATTGAGTACATTTGTTTTGGTAATCATTCTACACTCTGCATCTGTTTCGTGATGTAGGTCCTAATACTTACTACCAACGGTGATCATTGGCGCCATCTTTTGCAACTTATGGGGATCAGAAATGAGGGTGAGCTCTTATCATTTTGAATCTATCTCATTTTGTATATCTGTTTAGCTAATCTTTTTCTGTTGAGATGGCTTGTTGTGGTCCACTTCTCGAACTTGTATTTTCATATTAAACATCTCTATGCTCGTGACTTCCAGGTTCTAGGAGGGATTATCTTGTATATAGATTTTGATTTCCTTCCGCCTCTATTTCATTTGTTGTTTAAGTTTTTCTTTTGTTTAGTTCTAAACTTTTACTCATTACTTATTGTTCTGGGTACATGTTGGCTTAAATAGTTGTGGGTTATAGTAGTTGCCAACATGATTATAGGAATCAGGTCGTGACAAGTTGGTATTAGAGCCTCAGGTTCACTGGTCTCAGTTATATAGAGCTAATTCCTAGTAGAGTCCTAAAGAGCAATGTAGAGACATCCTTATCCTATCTTTGTGAGGCTATAGGGGACCTTAGGAACTTCTCTCATTTGTATTGCATGTGCAATGCGTATGTTATTGATTTCTTGAAATGTCACTTGTTTCACTCTTTTCACAAGATGGCTCATACACGCCTTGCGATGGCTGAAGGTAGAGGAAACTTCCCCTATCAGATAGGGGTGAAACACCAACCCCAGATAGAGAGAGAGGACAGAATCAACAGTGGACCCTCTAGCTTCTCGAGTTATAGCTCAACCAGTGGGGCCAGGACAAACCCAACCACTACCTAGACCAACTATGGCAATAGATCTTCAGGCAACCATTACTCAGCTCCTGACTATGCTTAGAGGTATGCTGCGTGCCCCAACACCCGACCAGGTCTGCGGGATCAGCCTGCAGAAGATGCACATATGGCTGAGGTACCACTTGGGAGTTCCCAGCCCGTGATTGCAGCTGGAGCTATGCCTCTAGAGAAACAGAAGATGCTCAGAGTGTTCCACAGGATTTCAACTCTTAGGTTTTCTAGGGCTGTGGGTGATGATGCCCACGAGTTTCTAACTATTTTCCCGGAGTGGCTTTATACATTAGGACTAGTGGAGTCGAGAGGAGCTGATTTCACTGCTTATTAGTTTGATGGACTAGCTAGGCTGGTGTGGCATACCTTTATAGAGACAAGACAAGTTAGGTCTCCTCTAGTTAGATGGACTATGTTTTTTGAGGCCTTCTTTGCCAGGTACATCCCTCACAATGTCAGAGATCAACTTTGGAATTAGCTCTCCAGGTTAGAGTAGGGCTCCATGAACGTGTAAAAGTATGAGGTAAATGTTCCATGAACTCTCCACTATGCCACTATGATTCTACTCACTGATTAGGAGATAGTCTAATGCTTTGTTTGTGGGTTGAGGCTTCAACTGCAGATTGAGACTCACTCTATGGTCTCAGTAGGTCATTCCTTTCTGGATGTTGTTTACCATGCCTGCACTATTGAGCAACTCTATCGTGAGGACCAATGAGGCAGCAACAAGGCAACTAGGTATAAGGGAATCTATAGTTGGTCCCGTTCTAGGTCCAGATACACTCATGATACAACTCGATTACCGTTCCAACAGGGTTAGCTCAATCGTCTTGTTCAGGCCTCATTGTAGACTTCGAAGGCTGACATGTATAGCCGAAGTGAGGTTTGCTCCAATCTGAGTCACATGTCCCAGTCTTGTGCTTCATGTTAGACTCGACATTCTTCTAGGACTCAATTATCTCTGGGTTGCTTCAATTGTGGAGAGTTTGATCATTGGGCCAGAGAATGCCCTTTGCATAGGTGGATTGCCTCATCTCCACTAACAAATCTACCAACTCCACCAGTAGCACCTCGGTTTGGGGTCGAGGTAATGATCAAAACCATCGCGGTGGGATAATAGGGCGTATTGGGTGGTCCTCGAGGAGACAATTTAGGTTGTAGGGCATATGGCTATGGTAGAGGTGAGTATGGCCATTTCTATGTAGCTCCAATGAGGGTGACGACTGAGGTATCATATGATGTGATCATAGGTTAAATTCTTTTATGCCATCTACCTGCCTTGACTTTATTTGATCTAGGCTCTACCTATTCCTATGTGTCTGTTTGTTATGCTTCTCGTATGGGTATAAGTTTTGAGCCTATGATATCACCTTTGTATGTATCGATCCCCGTGGGTGAGTCTTTAGTAGTAGATAAAGTGTTTCAATGTTGCTTAATTACTATCTAGGGGTATGACACCCAGGCTGACCTTATACTACTTGATATACTTGATTTTGATGTGATTCTTTTCATGGACTGGCTATCCTCCTATCGTGAAATTTTAGATTGTTTCTTTAAGACCGTTACCTTATCCATGCCTGGTATTTCCCTAGTGATCTGGCTGGGCTCTTTTAGTAGCACATCAGTTGGAGTTATATCTTTTATTCAGGCTCAAAGGCTAGTGTCTAGTGTGTCCTTATCTAATCTGGCATATGTGCAAGATGTGAGTAGGGAGGTCCACTAGTTGAGACACTTCTAGTTGTCCCTGACTTTTTGGATCTGTTTCTTACTAACCTACTTGGCCTACCCTAGAGTGATATTGATTTCCTTATTGGGCTTGAGCTGGGTATTCGACCTATTTCTATTCCTCCATATCATATGGCTCGTGCAGAGATCAAGGAGTTCAATATTCAACTACAAGATATCTTGTGTAAGGGTTTAGTAGGCATAATGTATCGCCTTGGGGAGCTCCCATTCCCTTTGTGAAGAGGAAGGATGGTACGGTGCGCATGTGTATTGATTATAGACAGTTGAATAAGGAGAGGTGAAGAACTGTTACCTCATGCCCATGATTGATGATCTATTTGACCAACTTCAGGGTGCCATAATGTTTTAAAAGGTTTATATAAGGTTTGGTTACCATCAACTAAGGATTAGGGCAACATATATATATAAGACTACTTTGAGGACTCGATATGGTCACTACGAGTTCCCACTTATGTCTTTTGAGTTGAATCATTCCCCTGTGGCCTTCATTAACATGATGATGCAGGTGTTTAGGTCGTATCTTGATACATTTGTCATTGTGTCCATAGATGACCTCCTAGTATACTCGTGGAGCAGGAGTGATCATGAGCAGAATTTAGGATTGTGCTCCAAACATTGAGAGATCTACGACTTTATGCCAAGTTGTCAATGTGCGAGTGTTGGCTTTAGTCTGTAGCATTATTAGTGCACGCTGTGTCCAAGGATGACATCATGGTAGATCCAGTGAAGAATGAGTATATTCGTGATTTGGCTAGGACCACTTTGGTTAATGTCATTCAGAGTTTCATCAAATTAATGGGATACTATATATGGTTTGTGGAGAGTTTCTCCACTACTGCAACACCTCTGACCCGATTTACTCACCTTGATGTTTCCTTTGAGTGGTCTAAGGAGTATGAATTGAACTTTTGTAAGCTCAAGCAGTTGCTGACTACTACTTTTATATTGAGCCTTCCAATTGAGAGCGAGGGCTTCACAGTATATTGTGACACATACGATATTGGTTTGGGTAATGTTTTTATATAGTGGAGCTGAGTTATTTCTTATTCGTCAAGGTAACTTAAGTTGCATGAGCGTAATGACCCTACTCATAATTTGAAGTTGGCGGCGGTAGCTTTTGAGCTTAAGATCTTGAGTCACTACATGTATGGAGTTCATTGTGAGATCTACACTGATCACATGAGTCTTTAGTACATTATGATTAACAGGGGCCTTAATTCGAGGCAACATCATTACACTGAGCTTCCAATCTCTATTATCTATCATCAGGGCAAGGGGAATGTGGTAGTGGATTTCTTTAGCCGGAAGGTGGTGAGTGTAGGTAGTCTAGCCTTCTTGTCTACTATAGAGCGACCTTTAGCTTTGGACATTCAATCCTAAGATAATAAGATGATTCAATTAGCTGTTTCAGATTCTAGGCAGGCATGTCTTAGCCTATGTGAGAGTTCAAACTTCATTGCTTGATCGTATTTGTGGTCACTAGATTGAGTATGAGATCTTTGTGGCACTTCAAGATAGGGTGTTAGGGAGATATGTCGTTCAGGTTACCTTAGATTTAGATGTGGTTTTGAGGTTTGGAGCTCGTATTTGTGTTTTTAGTGTTAGGGGTTCGATCAATGTGATACTTCATGAGGCCTATGATTTTAGGTACTCTATCCATATGAGCACCACAAAGATGTATCGTGATTTGAGTAAGCATTGTTGGTGCAGCGATATGATGAGAGATATTGGAGGCTATGTGTCTTGTTGCTTGAGTTACCAGTAGGTGAAGGCCGAAAACTTGAGACTTGGTGGTGAGTTAAAAAGATTGCCCATTGTGGAGTGTAAGTGGGATTGCATCACTATGGACCCTGTGAAAGGTTTTCCTTAGACTTCTAGAGGTGTCGACAACATTTGGGTCATCATTGATCGGTTGACCAAGTCAGCATACTTCCTCGTTGTTCAATCTTCATTCAGTGCTGAGAGGTTAGCTCAGATTAACATTCGAAAGGTAGTTCACCTTTATTGTGTGCCTGTCTGTACCATATTAGATTGGGGTGCTTAGTTATCTTCTAGCTTTTGAAGGACCTTTCAGGAGGAGTTGGGCACTCGCGTTAACCTTAACACAACTTTCCACCCACACACTAATGGTCAGTCAGAGTGTACTAATTAGGTTCTTGAGGATACGTTCAAACATGTGTTTTGGAGTTTGAAGGTTAGTGGCCTTGGTAGAGTTTTCGTACAACAACTACAACTCGAGCATTCTTATGACCTCATTTGAGATGTTATATGGTAAGAGTTGTCATTCTATGATTGGTTGGTTTAATCCACAAAGCCTAGACTGTGGGGCACATACTTGATTCTGTATGTTTTGGACCAGATAAGGGTGATTCAGGACATGCTTAAGAAAACTTAGAATAGACACAAAATTTACGTTGATCGTAGGCAGCCTTTGAGGTTTTCAGCTGGTTATAGATTCTTCCTCCGTGTGTCACCCATGAAGGGCATGATGAGGTTTCGAAGGTGAGACAAGCTTAACCCCAGGTGTATTGGACTTTTTGAGATCCTCGAGATAGTTAGTGAGGTTGCATATGAGTTGACTCTACCTCCAGTAGGCTCAGCTATCCACTTGGTTTTCCATGTTTGAATGCTGCAGTGGTATGTTCCTGACGAGTCTAATGTGATCCAGTATGATGCAGTTAAGGTGGATGATCATTTGAATTTTGTAGAGGAGCCAGTTTCCATTCTAGCCAAAGATATGTGTCAGTTGTGTTTGAGAGCCATTCCCATGGTTAAGGTCTATTGGAGGCATTGTCGGATTGAGAAGGCTACATGGGAGATTGAGCATGATATGTGGGAGTAGTTTCGTTTCTTGTTTGAGCCTTCATGTACTTCTTGACTCTTACTTTCACAGATGAAAGTCCTTTTAGTAGTGGTTGTTGTATTGACTCTCCAAGTCATTTATGTGTTTATGATTCCTATTTATCATTTAGAGCAATCCTATAGCAACCCCAAGTCATTTATGACTTGCTGGAGCTAACAGTTTGGTCACCTGGTCGGTTATTTGGTTGTCATGTGAGTTTTAGTGTTTTGGAGCTTTTGAACATTGACCGATCATTTTTTATCAAAATTTCTCAAAGATGACATCAGAATCCAATTTTGACGATTCCATCCGCTCTGAAAGGGTCATTTTAGGCTAGTAGCTTTGTTGGCATGACTCTCAAGGCTTTTAGTGCGAGTCTATGGGATTAGTCATTTTAACTTTCAAGTTAAAGCGTATGTTTAAATTTAGTCAACATTTTGAATATACGAGCTCAGATGAGAATTCCATCAGCGCGATTAGCTGTGGAAAGTTGAGTTTGGTCTAGAACAAACCTTTTGTTTCTATCCCTAAATTGTGTTCCATTTTGGGACACCAATTCGGGGCATTGATTAGGACCTTTTGACGGAGTAAATTCCAGAAATTTTGGCACGGGTCACACAATTCACATTTGACTCTAAAATCATCCTATTTCCATATGGTGTGTTTTGGTGTCTAAGCGACTGTACTAACGTTTAGATCCTATTTTTATAGCGTGGCAGCGTTTAGAGGCCGTTCGGAAGGAAAAGTTCTGGCTTTATGATTTGGAGCACGCGCGGTCGACCTACAGGTAGGCTACGACATCCTTTCTATATTAGATTGAGTTTGACTATGTAAATGCATGTTGATTAGAGTAAATTGGTGATGGTTGCCTTGTCACTCTTATTTCTCTTCTTAGATACCATGTTTTAGGATTGTTCGATATTGTTTTGAGTTTAGTTGCATGCTAGTTGGGGATGGTCTGGACCAATGATTGCACCCCCAACTTCTCCACTTCTTAACCCTACCAACAAGAATAACAACCACCACACCCACATGGCCATGGAGTGATGGCAGCATCATCAAATCCACCACCACTGCCACCCCAAATAAAGCAACAAGACCATTTACATGGACATAGGGAATATATACTCGAGCGGCCAAACAAACTTTTACATGTTACACGCAAAAATCATTTTTCATCAATATAAATATGAAAAGAAGAGAGGTCGGGAGAGAAAGTCTTTTGCTAATGGTTTGGGCCATTCTCTTACTCTTATTTCTGAAGCACATAGAGCTTCAAAACTCCTCTTATAAGTCCCGTGGGAGGCTCATGGGGTCCAAAAACAAGAAGCAACCCCAAGCTTTAGGTATATATTATGTCACATTATTTTAATTATGAATCTAGTTTCTAATTAATGAAGGATTTAACTTATACACATTTGCTCAAATTCCTTTTATGGTGAATCATGCATATTCAAGTGTTGGTAGTGGCATTACTGGTGTTGCCTCTTCAGAACACCCCACTAAGAAGCCTTTTGGGAGGTCTTCATGCACTGGAAACAAGTAGAGGCAAGAAACTTTGCGTATATATGTCTTCATTATTTTTGGGAAGCAAATCGGAAGTGGAAAGTGCCAAATAATTGAAGTTCTTTATTGATATTTACCAATTCAATACATGCATTATAGTTGCAGTGGGTTTCATAATGGTTGACATGTGTAATTGATTCCAAACCAATTTGATTACTAAAATAAAAAATCCAAGCTTAGAATTACAAAAATATGAGGTTTCTTACTCTACAAGCTAAGAAGTTCTTCGCTATACTCAATGCATATCTTCTTTTTTTTTTTTACCAAAAGAGTATCTACTCTCTATCTTTAATTTGGAAGATGATAATGTTAAATAAATACACAAATCCCCATTCTATCTTGGGAACCTTCCAAACAAAGCACTAGTTTCTATAATTGGGTATTTTCCCTTCAACTTTCATCTTTACATTTGTGCTAGACCGACAGAACATAATTAAGGAATTCTAGAGTGCCAAACGCTTCCTCTCTTTGACCTTCAATTCTCACAGGAGCATCTGCACAGGGACCGGTGAATCGTCGATCAATCATTGTACCACACCAATTGCAACTCCAGTACTGAGGAAGCCTTGCTCAATTAGAATTTATAGCTTGTTTCTATCAACACTTTGAATATTTTTTTTCCTTTTTGTGTTGGTTCTATGTCTTCTTGTGATGAAACAATGCATGGTGGTTGAAATCCTTATGTTTATGACCCAGGGCCTTGTGGTGAAGGACTTCATGTTGGGGAAATTTTTATGGATGCCTCTCTAGAGGAAGAAATATATGAAGAAATGGGTGTGGTTAGTCAAAATTTGCTCATGAGTTTGGTCAAAAATCTTGAAGACGGTGATAGGCTATAACATCTAATGTTCCAAATGGGGGATGATTTCCGCAACTTGCGCCTAACTCGGTTCTATGAAATGATCCAACTTGAGTTTGTAATTACAACTTTGAAGACTAATGTGAGAAAACAAATTGGAATATGTCATGCTCCTTGTCAAGTTGTCAAAAATGTAGAGTTGGAGTTGCAGCCTTACGAAAATACGGTTGTGATGAACATGGAAAAATACTTTGGTATTTACAAGCCAATCAAGGCAATAATAATCCAAGATTCCAAAATTGAAGAAACGATACTAGAGTTGTAAGAAAAAGCCAAAAATATCATTTATGTCAACTCTTATTCATTTGGAAGTTAGAGTGTGACTCACTTGGAGGCCAACAATTATGAGCTTCAATGTTCAAAAATCCTAGTGATCCTCTCACTCTTGCCCAATGATCCTCAAAGAAAGAATGATGTGAAATTAGTTAAGAAATTTTAATTTTCGAAGTGAAGAGATCAAGTGAGACTCTTGATATTCTCATTTTGTCCTCGTGAATTTCAATGAATCCTTGATTGGAAGTAGGGGAGGAGATTGATCGCCTCGAAATTGAAACATCAAGGGTGATACATCCGACATCATGCCATAGTATGAAATTATGCGCTTGATGAGAGGCAACCTATTGTTATGTAGAGTTTTGATTTTGAGTTTAATATCTTGAGTTTTTGATTTTTAGATTAAATTAGGATTTTATTTTTAACTAATCTTCATGGGCAGTGTTGCCCAGTTTGCGGATGTTAGAGCTGCCTGGGTAGAGAAGGACTTGCCCTGAATCATTGACCAGGCTATCTAGAATGCCTAGGATCCTCTGACTGAGAAAGTGGTCAAGTATGAGAAGACCATTGAGGGCCATACTCTGAGATTAGATGATTTGATTGCGAGAATAGAAGTTTAAGGGAAGCCAAAGGTAGCTCAAGTGGTTTGGACACCCTTAGAGCTGAGGTTTCCACGTTGAGGGATGAGGTGGTTCAGGTTCAGTCCATGGACATCTCGACACTTTGGGGCGATGTTCCCCTTTCAGATGCTGCTACACCTGCACCCTAGATGCCTAGTGTTGGACCTTCCTCTTTTGTAACTTAGGTTGCTTTTGATATGGATCATGGGGATGAAGACTTGGTTGGGGAGACTAACGAGGAAGGGTTGAGACAAGATGAGCAAGTGATTGATGAAACCCTGACAGGATGCACTAGACTAAGGAGGTCATTGTTCAGGCTATCCTAGAAAGGTCTCTTTTAGAGATTACAAAGGTCAGGTCTAGTGGAGTCACTCTAGAATCCCCCACACTTGTCATTGTTGTGATGGGCACTGATGCCTAAGCCGAGCCTTCCTATCCACCTCCTATGATCCTATTATCAAGCATGAACGCTCCACTTGAGGCTACTCCACTAGAGACTCTAGATGAATGTCACGACCTAGGGGTACCCCCTAAACCTAACACGGTGTACTTAACCCCGAATGGGTCTCATACAAGCCCTTAGCATAAGCATAGACATAAGATCATGGGAAAATAGTGTGGAATTTAAAACTTTTCTTTCCAATCGAAGTCTTTTATAAAATATGAGAGTCTATACACTATGTCTCAAACCATCTATAACATTTGAATAAAAAACTCTTTGAATACAATCTTAGGGACACGACCCTTACAAAAAGTATAAAACATAAAAGAAAGATATAAAGGACATATGGTCAAGCCCTCGAATACTATGAGGACTCACCAATCTTCTTCTTCTTGATCTACTAAGGTCCTAGCCACGAGGATGGAATCCAATATCTCCAAAGCCTACACTTAGAGAAAATATAGAAAGATAGGGTTAGCACAAATTGTACTAAGTATGGAAGCCATGCAAGAAAATCCTTAAAACAAGCATAAAAGGGATATTTTGTTTGAAACCATACTATATGCCACTTTTGAACACCATCTTTGAAATAGTTGGAGAATGTAGTTCATAAGACAACTCATGTACAATTCATCATAGCATAAAGGATATCATCATAATAACAATCATAGTCTCCAACATAAACGTAATACATATCCTAATATTCAAAAGACATAGTTCATACACATAGTCAAATACCAAGATCATCTCATCATAATAGGACTATCACATGAGCAACCTTAAGCCATACTTGTGCAATGCATAGATAGGATCCCATAATCCTATATACACTAAGTGTCCCTTCTTGGCCACCATGATCATGCATAACGTACCATAACCTTATCTATAGCCAACACTCACAAACAAGGAGACATTCATATTCATACCTTGAAATAAGTAAAGTCACCTTTAACCACAATCCATATCATGCATACATAATTCATATATCTTTATAACATAAGGAACCCATACCATAACCCCTTCAGAAGTCTACTTGTGCAATGTATAAGTGAAGTCCAATACCCTCACTCACACTAAGCAAAGCTCATTAAGAAGTCATAAGTATAGTTCATGTTCATAATTCAAATAAAGCATACATTTAACTCATAATCAGTATATCATAAAAGAAACATACCATGCCCACTCTCAAAGCCTACCTGTGCAATGCATGAATGAAGTCCCATACCCCCATTCATACTAAGTAGAACACCTTGAGAAGCCATAATACATAACTCATGCTCTTATCAATATTCGTATTATTATCATATAGGGGAATATAGCCTTAACCGACATAGACCGTGCGAGCAACATGGAATCCAGTGTTCTACCCACCACACCGAAAAGAGGTGTCCTACTTACCTATGGTAGAACGTACATAATAGCTTATAGGTGGATCCACTAGCTATATACCTATGTGGGCACATAGTTATGGGATATGGAGATTGCTACTAGAAACCTTGACTACTAACGTGGAGGTTTCCATCTCATGAGATACCATATTGGGAACCCAACAACTAGCGTGAAGCAACCCATCTCATACTCCTATCCACAAGGTGCTAAGCATAATTCCCTTTAAAAGCCATATTAAGTCTTACTTAAGTTCATGTTCATGAAAGAATGCACTAGGCACTCAGACCAACATAACATCATAATAGCTCATAGATTCGTTAGGTGAGAATGTCCTTTCAACCTTAGAATCATCAATATGTGAGTAAACCTTTTACATCATATTCATAGTGTGTTCATAAGAATAGCCTTTCATTTATCACAACAATATCATCACAGTCATAATAGTTCATGCATAATAAAGTGTAAGGGTATGGGGAGAACTACCTTTCAACAATACCACAATTACACAATAATCATAAGGTCTTCACTTTCTAAGTGAATCGTAAGCTCATACACAATTCTCGCAAAAGATGTACAAGCTCTCATAACTTTGCCCTTCAAGGGCGAGGAACCACAAGCAACACCTTAGTCAAATCATATTCATATTCATGCATGGGGTGTGTGTGTGTGATTTTCCTTCTAATGACACAACAACAACATTATCATAATAGACACTTTATTATCAAAATATTCATAAACATGCACATAATATCATAATCATACATACCCCTATTATCTTTTATTTGAGGATCATGTTAAGTCAACATATCTAGCATGCATCACATGAGACATAGATATAGTCATAACTCAAGTACAACATTCATTCCATAATCATACATACCCCTATTATCTTGTATTTGAGGATCATGTTAAGTCAACATATCTAGCATGCATCACATGAGACATAGATATAGTCATAATTCAAGTACAACATTCATTCCATGCATAGACTCATATACTCATATTAGAGGTCATGTAGATGAAGCCTTTTCACAAAAATTCCATATACTATTTAACATTCATAATTGCTTCCTTCTATAGGCCTTAACATTCTTAATTTATTTATATTAGATTTTACCCTTAAAGCCTTAGGAGTCATCTCCATACTACAAGCTTTACTCTCAAGCAATGCCTCACATGATTATCATATATATCTAATTCTTAAGATAACCTAACCACATGCCTCATTATTTATCAATTATACTCATATAGGAACATAAAAACTCAATCTCAATACTACACAACCATGATCCATCATATAAGTAATAATCAAGTCAATTCATGTCTTGAAGCTTTACCCTTAAGGGGTTCATGTCTAGGTGATCTAATCTAAGGCAATTCATCAAGAAGTTCATCATTCTTACAAGGTCATACCTAACCCTCAATTTTCCTCTATTATGACATAACCCTATACCATATAAATTTCATTATAGGATCTTAGGTTAATCAAGTATACATGTAGAATTATACTTAAATCATGCAATTACATCATAATCAACTCACATCCAATCAATTGGACCAACTTGCAACAACATTCATAATGTAGAGAAGAATCATAGCTTGGATTGGGGGAAACTCATGGATTCTTGAAGTATTCAAGTTAAAATCATATAAAATCAGTCTTGCATTCATAAAAATACATAATTCAACCTTTAAAATCAACTTTGAAAGGAATCCATGGGGTTGAGTTGAAACCCTAGCTATTTGGGTTTTCTAGAATTGAGATAAAAATATTTTGTAGGGGCTTCTTGGGTGATGGCTACCCAAGGATGAAAACTCCCATACCTTAGGTATAGAATCCTTGCAAATTTGTATTGAAAAGCTCCTTCCTTCAAGATTTCCTTGATCTCTTTCTTTGTTCTTCAATGGAGGTTCTAGAGAGAAGATTCTTGGTGAGGGAGGTAGTTGGGTTTTGATTTGGGGTCTTGGGTTATAATGAATTAATGAGGTGTTTAATGCCTTAAAATACTTTATATATATGAAATAAACCCATATTAAACGACCCCTAATGAAAACAACTTAAAAATGAATTACCTAACCTAACCCACATGCTGGCCGAGTCTTAAAAGAACTGCAGGCCGCGACTCACGCCCACCACTCATGGATCGTTAGTGGACCTACGACTCGTGCTGCTATTTCGTAGGTCAGGTCTGCAACTCCAAAAATGGGGCCTTGACTCACGACCCCTTTCCACGGGGTGTGGGTCCATGTACTGTCCGTAGATGCCCATCCGTGGGTGGCCCCTTTTGGGCTGTTTTGGATGAACTTGTTAGAGTCCTCCTCAAGGACCCTTGGTTGGTGCTTGGGGAGTTGTACCTTGACGTTTAACCCTTATAACCCTCATTCTATGTACGGGAAGTCATTTTACAACCTTCAATCCAATATCAAACTCAAAAGTTTCACCTACTAGTTTCCATTAGGCTGTAGCTTGGTCTTACTACTTTTCCTGGTTGTTACATTATCCCCCACTTGGAAACATTCGTCCTCGAATGACACTTTAAACACTTTTATGGAATTCGAGAATCAATACTAGCAGCCCATCATGCATGAAACATCAAAATGCACATAAACAAGGAGGAAACATCGACTCCATCTCAAACATACTCCATGCAACTCAAGAAAGTAGGACTACATCAACAAACTCATTATGCATAAAAACTTCAACATTTCTCATTAAATTGGAGGAATTACCTTCTCCAACTCATATCATGCTCACTTTAACACCATTAAACACATTATGCAATTTCTCTTAAAAGCACATTTAAGCATGTTCAACAATTCACCTCATGAGGCATATAGACAACTCATACTAAATGCACATCAACATGAGGAACATAAATCATAAAAACTCATTTTCTCATTTAAACATGAATTCATCAAGAACATGAATAACATAAGGAGACCATGGAAACACATATTCACACATGACTCCAAAACATGATATAAGCTACACGGAGCTCTTGGTCTCAAGCTTGAATAGGAATAGAAGGAAAAAGATAAGGATATCGGAACTCTCAACAACCTTACTATTCAACATTCTATCCCCCACTTAGGAGTAAACCCAACTAAGGCTAACATGAAAATAACATAGGAACCTCAATACAATATTCATAACTATAAGGAACTTATCAACTTGCTCATGGAATTTCTTTACCATAATATTTCTTAACTTGCCGATTTAAGATCTCAACCTGTACTTCTAAACTAGGGAGGATCTCATTAAGTAACTATTGCTCATAAACAACCCTACCAACACCACTCAAGGTAAAAATTCAAGTCAACCTAAGGCAGGAACACCAAGGAAACCCGATGACCTTTCTATCTAAGCACATTATCTCCCTTTTGGGAGCAAGCCTATACTAACTCTTTTAAGCATCACTTCTTTCAATTCTAAGGTCGGAGCAAGTCATCACTCAACTTTCACCCTCATCATTCAATATGATTCTAAACCAAGGTGAATTACTCTTCTACCCCTCTTAGAGGAGTCTACTCACTCCACACACCTAGGCATTTCTAAAACACGTTATTCATCAATTCTTTCAACATACCTCAAAACTTATCATGACTAAGCCGGGTTCTACCATCATCTAAGCATAACCATAAAGCAACCCAAGTACACTAATGACAACATAGAACATGTCCAATTTATCAAGTCACAAAAGACAAGTACTACCAGAATAGAAGTAAGCATAGAACACATACTGGGAGCAACACTAGGAGGACACTCTTGTTCACCTCTAGCTTGAAGAGCATCAGACCTAATTTTCTTCCTTTCTCTTCCCCTAACCATAAGTACCGGGCAATCTCTCATTTTGTGGCTACTTCCACCACAACCATAACAACCCTTTGTGCCGGCTAGACACTTACCATCATGAATTTTTCCACACCTAGCACAAGTAGGCCTAATCACACAAGATCCACTACCACTCACTCCTTGAGATTTTGAGGTAGACACCCTCTTTTGGTTAAACTTAGGGGGGATCTTGGAAGATCTTTGACCATAAGATCTTTCTTGAGAGGAGTTATCATTATCAAATCTATACCTCTTTGTTCCTCTAGACATCTCTTCAAGTTTCTCCCTTTCAAACAATTGAGCATGGAACACAAGATAATCAATATTCATATCATTCTTAAGCATAGCCATACTACATTCTTTTGCTATCAAGTCAGATATACCCGACACAAACTTACTCATCTTCATCCTAGGGTTGGCCACTATAAATGGAACATATCTTGACAACTTAGTGAACACCCGAGCATACTCTTTAACACTCAACCTACCTTGGCAAAGGTTGATAAAATCAAGTATCTTAGCCTCTCTCACTTCTAAAGGTAAAAACCTATCAATGAACCCATTCTTAAATCTTTCCCATTCCATGGGGCCCGCTTCTACCGGCCTCGCTTCTTTCCATTGGCTAAAACACATTAGAGCAACATCCTTCAGTTGGTAAGCGGCCCATTCCTTCTTTTCTACCGGAGTTACTCCTACAAGGTGCAATGCCCTAGATATCTCATCTAGAAACTCTAGAGGATCTTCCTCTCTTTGACCCATAGAATTCCAGAATCTTTATCCCAACTTGAGTCAACAACATAAAATTATACCTAATCTTTTCCTTAGACACATACTCCCCTATAGAGACAATAGGAACTTAGAGAGCAACCTCTTGCTCCACTTTGTCTTCCTCATTCATTTCAACATGGGCCATTGAAGTAGTCATATCCTGAAAACCATAGGGCACACATTAGGAGAAAGATCTAATAAATCTAAAATCTAGGGCACAACTTAGATAATGAAGAAGTGAAGTTTTCCTAACATTCGATAGCCTCCTATTAATAAAATGTGGCGCGTTTCACATTTATGAACAAGACTCTACTAGATGTGGTTTGAGGCATCCTAGAATTATCCCAAAACCTTAAGCTCTGATACCAAGTTTGTCACGACCCAAGGGTACCCCCTAGACGTAACACAACGTACTTGACCCGAAGGAGTCTCATACAAGCCCTTAGCATAATCATAGACATAAGATCATAGGAAAATAATGTGAAATTTAAAACTTTTCTTTAGAATCAAAGTCTTTTATAAAATGAGAGTCTATACACTATGTCTCCAACCATCTATAACATTTGAATTAAAAACTCTTTGAATACAATCTTAGGGACACGACCCTTACAAAAAGTCTAAAACATAAAAAAAAGACATAAAGGACATATGGTCAAGCCCTCAAATACTATGAGGACTCACCAATCTTCTTCTTCTTGATCTACTAAGGTCCTAGCCACGAGGATGAAATCCAATATCTCCAAAGCCTACACTTATAGAAAATGTAGAAAGATGGGGTTAGCACAAATTGTACCAAGTATGGAAGCCATGCAAGAAAATCCTTAAAACATGCATAAAAGGGATATTTTCTTTGAAACCATGCTATATGCCACTTTTGAATATCATCTATGAAATAGTTGGAGAATGTAGCTCATAAGACAACTCATGTACAATTCGTCAAAGCATAAAGGATATCATCATAATAACAATCATAGTCTCCAACATAAACATAATACATATCCCAATATTCACAAGACATAGTTCATACACATAGTCAAATACCAAGATCATCTCATCATAATAGGACTATCACATAAGCAACCCTAAGCCTTACTTGTGCAATGCATAGATAGGATCCCATAATCCTATCTACACTAAGTATCACTTCTAGGCCACCATGATCATGTATAACATAACTTAACCTTATCCATAGTCAACACTCACAAACAAGGAGACATTCATATTCATACCTTGAAATAAGTAAGGTCACCTTTAGCCACAATCCATATCATGCATACATAATTCATATATTTTCATAGCATAAGGAACCCATACCATAACCCCTTCATAAGTCTAGTTGTGCAATGTATAAGTGAAGTCCCATACCCCCATTCACACTAAGCAAAGCTCATTAAGAAGTCATAAGTATAGTTCATGTTCATAATTCATATAAAGCATGCATTCAACTCATAATCATCATATCATAAAAGAGACATACCGTGCCCAATCTCAAAGTCTACTTGTGCAATACATGAATGAAGTTTCATACCCGTATCATACTAAGTAGAATCCCTTTAGGAACCATAATACATAACTCATGCTCTTATCATAAATCATATTCTTATCATATAGGGAAATATAGACTTAACCGACATAGACCATGTGACCTACATGGAATCCGGTGTTCTACCCCCACACAGAAAAGAGGTGTCCTACTTTCTTAAGGTAGAACGTACATAATAGCTTATAGGTGGATTCACTAGCTATATTCCTACGTGAGAACATAGTTATGGGATAGGGACATTGCTACTAGAAACCTTGACTACTAATGTGGATGTTTCCATCTCATGAGATACCATATTGGGAACCCAACTACTAACGTGAAGGAAACCATCTCATATTCCTATCCACTCGGTGCTAAGCGTAATTCTCTTTAAAAGTCATATTAAGTCTTTACTTAAGTTCATGTTCATGAAAGAATGCACTAGGCACTCAAACCAACATAACATCATAATAGCTCATAGATTCGTTAGGTGACAATGTCCTTTCAAACTTAGAATCATCAATACGTGAGTAAATCTTTCATATCATATTCATAGTGTGTTCATGAGAATAGCCTTTCATTTAACACAACAAGATCATCATAGTCATAATAGTTCATGCATAATAAAGTATAAGGGTATGGGGAGAACTACCTTTCAACAATACCACAATTACACAATAATCATAAGGTCTTCACTTTCTAAGTGAATCGTAAGCTCATACACAATTCTCACAAAAGATGTACAAACCCTCATAACTTTACCCTTCAAGGGCCATGAACCACAGGCAACACCTTAGTCACATCATATTCATATTCATCCATGGGGGCGTGTGTGTGTGATTGTCCTTCCAATTACACAACAACAACATTATCATAATAGACACTTTATTCTCAAAGTATTCATAAACATGCACATAATATAATACTCATACATACCCCTATTATCTTACATTCGAGGATCATGTTATGTCAACATATCTAGCATGCATCACATGAGACATAGATATAGTCATAAGTCAAGTGCAACATTCATTCCATGCATAGACTCATATACTCATATTAGAGGTCATGTAGATGAAACCCTTTCACAACAATGCCATATACAATTTAACATTCATAATTGCTTCCTTCTATAAGCCTTAACATTCTTAACTTATTCATAGTAACTTTTACCCTTAAAGCCTTAGGAGTCATCTTCTTACTACAAGCCTTACTCTCAAGAAATGCCTCACATCATTATCATATATACCTAATTCTTAAGGTAACCTAACCACATGCCTCATTCTTGATCAATTATTGTCATATAGGAACATAAAACTCAATCTTAATACTACACAACCATGATCCATCATATAAGTCATAATCAAGTCAATTCATGTGTTTAAGGTTTACTCTTAAGGGTTCTTGTGTAGGTGATCTAATCTAAGGCAATTCATCAAGAAGTTCATCATTCTTAGAAGGTCACACCTAACCCTCAATTTGCCTCTTTAATGACATAACCCTAGTTTATATCAATTTAATTATAGGATCTTACGTTAATCAAGTATACATGTAGAATTATACTTAATTCATGCAATTACATCATAATCAACTCACATCCAATCAATTGGACCAACTTGCAACAACATTCATAATGTAGAGAAGAATCATAGCTAGGATTGAGGGAAACTCATGGATTCTTTATGGATTCAAGTTATAATCATAGAAATCAGTCTTACATTCATAAAAAAACATAATTCAACCTTGAAAATCAACTTTTAAAGGAATCCATGGGGTTGAGTTGAAGCCCTAGCTATTTGGGTTTTCTGGAATTGAGATAAAAAGCTTTTGAAGGGGCTCCTTGGGTGATGGCTACCCAAGGATGAAAACTACCATACCTTAGGTGTAGAATCCTACCAAATTTGTATTGAAAATATCCTTCCTTAAAGCTTTCCTTGATCTCTATCTTTGTTCTTCAATGGAGGTTCTAGAGAGAAGATTCTTGGAGGGAGGTAGTTGGATTTTGATTTGGAGTATTGGGTTATAATGAATTAATGAGGTGTTTAATGCCTTAAAATACTTTATATATATATATATATATATATATATATATATATATATATATATGAAATAAGCCCATATTAAATGATCCCTAATGAAAACAACTTAAAAATGAATTACCTAAACTAACCCACCTGTTGGCCGAGTCTTAATAAAACTACAGGCCACGACTCACACCCACCACTCATGGATCGTGAGTGGACCTACGAGTCATGGTGTTAGTTCGTAGGTCAGGTTTCCAACTCCCAAAATGGGGCCTTGACCCAGGATCCCTTTCCACGGGGAATGGGTCCATCTACTGTCCGTAGATGCCCATCCGTGGGTGGCCCCCTTTTGGGCAGTTTTGGGTGAACTTGTTAGGGTCCTCATCAAGGATCCTTGGTTGGTCCTTGGGGAGTTGTACCTTTAATTTTAACCCCTATAACCCTCATTCTATGTAGGGGAAGTCATTTTACAACCTTCAACCCAACATCAAACTCAAAAGCTCACACGTAAGGCTCTAGTTTCACCTACTAGTTTCCATTAGGCTCTAGCTTGGTCTTACTAGTTTTTCGGGTTGTTATAATGATAGTGTTCCACCTGCATAAACTGTCAGGAGGATTCTATATCTTTGTCTCCCAATATTTTATTTACTTAGCATTGAGGACACTGTTTTTGTTTTTGGTAGGGTGAGGGCCTTCGTGCCAATAATCACTTTTGTTTTTATTTTATTATTTTATCTTTTTAACTTTTGTAGTTAATGTTTTGTTAATATTAGAGTGATTTTATTTTAATTAATTGTGTCTCTTTAATTCAAGTGTCGTTCTCTCTTCATGAATGCAACTCCCTATGAATTTTCAAATCGTGAAATGCTTGAGATTTTTCATAGATATAATTTGAGAATCAATTTTGTTCAATATTGAGGGCTTAAATAATACTCATTATGAGCATGATGCATAGTGTTGTTGTTGCGAGAATGAAATTGATGTGGTTACACTTTTGAATGATCTCTTTGAATATTTTGTTGACTGGATTCATTTTGATGAGATCCTTGCATTGAACATCGCACATACGCTTTTGAACTTTTTGGGATGTTCTAAATGAGTGTATTTCGAAGTGTCGTGTGTGGTGAGTTTTTTTACTTGATAGAATGCATGCGAAGTCCTAGAATTTGCCTTGTTAGTGTGAATCTTGGTGAATGTGAGACATGATCTTGGGGAAAAATTCAATAAGGGAACCAAATTGTTCATAAACCATTTGTGACGACCTTGTGAGAATGTGAAACCATTTTGTCACCATTTGAGCCTAATCGATTTTTTTCAACCAAAGAAAGCCTCTTTAACTAAATTGTCCCTACCTTCTCACATAAAATCCTTTTTGAAGCATTGTGATGATTGAATAGCCAACTTACGCCAAAAGCCTTAGTTGGGGGTGTGGAAAGGAAGGATGAATGAAAGCCAAGTAAAGGGAAAAGATAGATAAAATGAGGCTCAATCTTGAAAGCCAAATTTGAAAGTGTTACCAAAAATAAGGAACTCCTCCTTGTAAAAAAAGGAAAAGAATGAGATAAAAGTAAAAATGAAAAAGTGAATCACATGGAATAAATGGGGATTCCAAATAAAATGAGTTACAAGTTAATTAAGGCTGAATACTCAATTGAAAAATAAGAATTTTTTTTTGAGAAAAGGTGTTGATGCTTGCAACAATGCTTTGAAAAGGTAAAGCCACCGATCCAAATTGACCATGCCTTAACCCTCACCCCATTACATGCCTAAATGGCCTTTGAGATCTTGCATAAACTAGGTTGTGCGATGATTGGAAAATATGGACAAACCTATGGGACAAAGCTTGCATGTATTTCTCTTTTGAGAGAGTGAGAGTTGCATTGATTCCTTATACCTTTGTTGAAATTGCTTTGTGAGAGCATGTAATCGTTCTTGATGTGAGGGCAGATGAATGCATTTGTTGAAACATGTTCTTGCATTAGATAAGAAGCTAAATTGAGCTTGAGCTTTTGTTGAGACTATCTAGTCATCATTTGAAGCTTTTTTTTTTTATCATGATTTAGGGTAACATAGTATTGAGAGTGGTCTTTCCATGGAGCTTTCATGATAACTCTCATTGAGTACTATTGTAGAAACCCTTATTGAACTTATTGTGTTATTGATTTCCTTGAGAACAAGAAAAAGTTTAAGTTGGGATATTGATAGATGGTATATATGCACTCATATAAGGTTCATTTAGATCAATATTCAGTGTCCTAAATGCCTAATTTTGTCCCTTTCTAATAGAATACTGATGATTTTGCAATCATGAAGGTAATTGTACAAGGCAAGGACTGATGTTTGAAATAAGGGCCAAAAATACAAAAAAGAAGTCTAAATTGAACATTGTTGATCGTCTAGCATGAAGGGAGAATCACCTAGTAAGCATGAACTCGCCCACTCTGTCAGTGCAAGACACTTGTTTCTATAAAGGAAGGTCGGTGAGCTCCGGTAGAAAATTTGATGTGCCTAGTGAGAACGACGAACGTGATGCACATCTCCTAAAGTGAAAGTGTGCAAGGCAAAGACTTAATGCTCAAATGTTGAACTAAGGTTGTATTTGGCGATTCGACAAATGTGAAAGGCAAACTCAATCGAGTTTGTCAACTAAGGTTCATACATCTGAAGTCTAGAGCATCATAAGGCGAGCTCATGAGCGAAGGGCAATTCACTAAGTGAGTTTGGCAAGCCCGACTAAAGTCATCGAGTTGGTTGCATTGTGGATTTTCGGGAAAACATTTGGTAAAGTATAAATATCCCAAAGGATAGAATTGTAAGAGAGTTCAACTAGAGAGTTGAATTATTGAGTTCAGGAGAAAGTTTTGAGTGAGAACACTTTACTTTTTAGAATAATTTTTCTAGTCTTCTTGGGGTTTTACAATTTGAATCTTGAATTAGATAATTAGAAGTTAAATCCAAAATGAGTTTACTCGCTTCATTTCAAGTTTTCCATGGCTGCTTTCATGGAAGATATACTTTTTTTACTTTTTGTGATGGGTGGCTAAAACCCAAGATCTAGGGTTGCTCTAACAGGGTTGGATGTTAATTTAATGTAGTGGGTATTGTGTTGTGCTCTGTTTTGTTGTTGTTCATGCATGAATTTGATCTAATTATCATGGGGTTAACTTAAGGGTTAAGGTTGCAAACTTAATTCCTACTTCTGATCTCCTATTGATGATCAAAAGAGATTAATTAGAGTGGATAATTAGTTCAATACTAGAAATATAGGTTTGATGTCCCGACTTGCTTGAAAGAGAGGTTATGAGTCGTATCAATTTGCCCAATTGTTGAAAGAGAGAATAGCGTAAGGTAATGGGTTGTTTAGAATTGACATTAGATGAGACCGAAAGGATATTCTAGGCATAGATGCTTTGAGATTGAAAGATGATTGGATTCATTGAAGATGACTTAGCCTATTCATGTATACACATCACTATAGAGAGGAAAAATTACACCTACATGACATTGATATCTAATCCCCTCACCCCTAGATTGCTTGTTAATTTGTGATTTCATTTGAATTTTAGTTTAATTGTGATAATTAACAAGAAAAGCTTTATATTAAGTTGGTGCTACCATCCACCCAATTGTTTTTACTATTTCAAATGAGCTAATTTAAAATCTACGATATACCATTTTCTATGGATTTTTGTACTGACTACGATCGTGAACTCTTTTAATTGATTTTGGACGGTGATTTGAGCGTTATTAGTGGTGAAGAGAAAAATGGAATTGTTGTGTGTAGTGTTCAAGGAGGGTGTAGCAACTTTTACCCAAATATTATCTTAAACTTTCCTAAGCCTACATTATAAGCTTGATAAAATTCCTTTGTGATCTTCTACTGAATGTTTTTGAGCCAATAATGATTGAAAATAAGGGCAAGCCAATAGCTTGGTATTTGTGTTATAGATGCTCTTTGTGACTGTGATTGTTTGTGCTTTAGTCCCTTGCCTTGTTGACACTTGTGTGAAGTTTTTTGGCACGTGAATTAGGAAAGTTGTTATTTTGACAACTCAAAAATGTGTCAAATGAGCATATGAAGAAGCTAATGATTTTGATTCATTTCTTGAGAATGATTTGTTGTCAATTGATAATTCACGATTCTTGAAAGTGTGTTGTGATAATGAGGGGAATCTTTTTGAAATTTTGCATGTGGTGACTATTTGTTAGTACCAATTGAGGTTTTATTCTTTGTGTTTGAAACAATTGGAATGATGTGTGTGCTTGAAATGAAAAGATTCTCGATGCTTTTATTCTAACTTGCTTGAGGAAAATCAATGATTTATGTTTGGGGGTGTTGCTAAGTGGGTAATTTCATCAAGTTATCTTTTCTTTAAACTTACTTGAGTGCCTTGTTTATGTGAGAATGTGTGCTTTTACTTTGGTTTTCTTCATGTTATAAAGAAAATTAAGAATAAAGTGATTGAGAGGATAAATAAAGTAGCCAAGTGAAATCGAGGCGAAAAGAGGACTAAAATTAAGAATTTTACAATAGCAGGACTTTATGCATCATGATCACTTTTTCAAAGGGTCGCAAACGAAGTGAATTGAGAACTAAAGCATTGGGATTGTGCAATGGTCGTGATTGCCGACACATTGTTCCTTTTGGATTCGACCCCAACTTTATATGTTGGGTTATATACTGCTAGAAACCGTCTACTCTATGATTCAAATGATGGGTAGTTGAGCCTTATCATGCATGTTTGTTCCTATGAGACGCATGTTCCTTCGACTGTGCTCATTAGTGATTTTCAGCTTCAAATTCATCAAACTTTCTTTTTCTAATAACTGTCTGCTTAGAAAAGAACTAGGACCTAATATCCATTCAATTAGCATTAAAACATAACTATATCTCATGAATTTGTGTCCAATGAGTTGGTAAAATACCAACTCATCAAGTGCCACTAGTAACACCACCACCAACACTTCAATTTGTATGATTCACCACAAAATGAATTTGAGAAAGTGTATATAAGTTAAATCCTTCTTAAATTATAAGCTAGACACATAATTAAAGCAATAGATAAAAAGAAATATATACCTAAAGACTGTGGTTGCTTCTAGTTTTCGGATCCCTGGGGCCTTCCACAAGACTTCTTAGAGGTATTTTCTTAAGGAGAAACTCTAGGGGCTTTAGAACTTAAAGTAGGAAGGCCCAAACAACCAGTAGCAAGACTTCCTCATTTGACCTCTCTTCCTTTGTTGTTTAGGTTGATCAGAAATAATTTTTGTTGGTAACATGTACGAGTTGGTTTGGTCTTGTTGGTTGAGATGGGGATGCGGTGGTAGTGTCCTTAATGGTGATTCCATTTCTCCATGGTCATGTGGGTGTGGTGGTGGTTGTTATCTCTGGTAGGGTTGAGGGGGTGGAGGAGTTCGGGATGCATTCATTATTCTATAACCATGTGGGGATGAGTTTTTTCTTATTGTTGTACTAGTAGTGATTATTGAGAATCTATAGACACAAATAATTTACCATAGAAAGGTATTTTCACTGTTTGTTCTATTGAACAACTTTGTTCACAGTAAAGGAAAATAATCTTTGCAAATGATAAAGTATTATTAATGCATGTATATTTATTTTCAAATGAGGTGTTATCCTCGGTAAAAATAATGACCAACCAAAAATTGTGAAGTGTTAAAATTTACTAGTCTTGACCATTTACACACAAATTTATCACATAATATTTGTGATTAGATTTAAAAGTTAGATCAGGCAATCTGAAATAGGCAAAAGGGTTCATTTACACTAGGACCATATAATTTGAATTAGATTTTGAAATTTATCTTCACCTAAGGTGTCAATCCCCTAATTAAAAATTAGATTTTGAATTTTTTTTAATATGAATTTATTTCATTTCTTCAGACCTCTCTCTCTTCCTAATTTTTCTTTGGTTTCTTTCAAGCAAAAACTGACTATAACTTTTCTGATTATGGTCTATTTTTTTTTATCTTTCTCTATTTGTATCTTATTTTCTAACTATGAGAAACCTCTCTATCTTGCTACTTTTCTTTTGTTTCTTTGAAACGAATTATACTGACTCTCGTAGTCATGTATGTGCTTTTATGTAATTTTACTATTTTGCCCCATCATGTAGCTTATGTACTGTTTTTAGTGTGTTGGTATGTATGGCACATTTACTGAGGTTTTTAGGACTGAGTTGGGTGAATTTTTCTTATTTGGGAGGTTTTTAAGTGGAAGAGTTTATTTTGGTCAACCTTCAAAGAATTTGATGTCATATGAGTTTTTTCGTCAGTTATATCAACTCTAGAAGATCCATTTTAGGCTTGTGTCATAGTTGGTTTGAATCGCGAGGCCTGCAGAGTGAGCTTGATCCATTTGTCGAGATTGTTGTGAAATTTTATCTTAGGGTTGAGTTCAATTAAGATTCTTGGAAAACATACCCAGATGAGAATTCCATCAGCGCGATTAGCTTTGAAATGACGAGTTTGATCAAGAATGACCTTTGGTTCATATCTAGAGATGATCAGGATAATTATGTGGTGTTTATCATTCTATTTTGTGCTTGCCTTTGTAATTGTTGACATGGGTTAAGATTCTTTCAGGATGAACTCTATTAGTTATTTTTTTAATTGTGTTGTTTTCAGAATATTGATTTTGGTAGGGTAGCATAATTCTGTTCTATTCACGGGGTTCCGAATGAATCTCAAGTATCGTTGGGGAAATTTCTTAACTTGGAACAATGTTGATACACCACTGCTGGTGCAATACATGTTTGTTTTCCGTGTTAACGAGCCTTGGGCAACATTTGACCTTCCCAATCACGGGATGATCTCCACATTCACTGAGTGTTTTGCCTTCAACTACCACCATTGTGGGATAAGTTCCACATTTACAGAGGGTCAGTTGACATGACCTTCACATTTGCAGGCAAGTTGTCACATTCAGGGAGGGTCGATAAACTTGACTACTGCTTTAGCAGACATTCCCCGCATTCACAGAGTTAAAAGAATAACGGTTAAATAACCTCTTCTCAAATTTCAGCATGCAGTTCAAAAAAGAACTATGACATTAGGGCGATATTTTAAGCTAAGTGACGCTGGATACATCTGGGGATCAGTGGGAATTGTTGTATGAGTGGTAGGTGTGTCTTGGGGTTGTTAATTGTCCTAGTAAAATTGTAATCTTGTCCAATTTCCTCTCTTAATCTCAATTTTTATCATCTTTTGGTTTGAATGTGGAGAGACTGTTTTGGGCCCTTTAATACACAGATTATGCCCATATAAGGGACATATGTTCCTTGAGTTAAGTGAGATTTCGTGAGGGAGTCAATTTTGTGATTTTGCAAATGAGTCCCACAATCCTATTTTGACCCAATTTTTGTGTTCAAATTCTTTCATTGAAATATGGGTATCGTTTTGCATGTCTAGATGTTCTCATCACTCATTTGATAGTGGTGGCATCAGTTGGAGTCCCTTCAAGAAGGAGAAGTTTCGATTTAATTAGAGGAACAAGTGCAGTTTTATCCTCGAGATAGGTTATGGTTTCTTTTCATTTGACTTGGCTTAGTTAGGTTATATATATATATATATATATATATAGTATTTGATCGTTAGGGAGGTTTATGATAAGAATTTAGATTTACATGATCCTTTAACTATATTTTTACCATTTAAGGTTATTGAGATTAGCGTTTAGTTGGTAAGCCTTAGTCTAGGTTGATCATTTGCATAGCCTGTAGCTATAGAATCCTTATAGACTGTTAAGTTTGAATAAAAGTTATAATGATATTAGTTATGTTGGGATAAGTGATAACGCTCAAATTACCCTAAATACAATTAGAAGAGTAATCGGTCGTTAGCAATAAAAATACCCAACAAAGAGTTGGGATTGAATTCCACAAGGAGTGGTTTAAGGATGAGAACTCAACTAGGAAATTAAGAATGCAAATTTAATCATTGTAGTACCTTAGAAGAATTGGGTGGATAATTTCACAAAATTTACGAAGAGTGTTTTAGTATTAATTATTACAATTAAACTAAAAAAACAGGGACTTAACATGTAAGAGAAGATCTAGGGGTGTGGGGATTAGTATTGATGTCAAATAGGGGTACAAGTGTTTAGTCAATAGAGCTATACAAACATGAATATGCTAGGTAATCTTCAATGACACTAGTCTCCATTCGTTCTCATAGCATCATATAATAAAATTTCCTTTCGATCTAATCTATGTAAATAAAAAATACCCCCATTACATTGGGGGATCTCTCTTTTGATCAGATTTGACAACAAGAGATGAACCATATTTCTCTTTCGAGCAAACCATAGAAATCAAACCTAAATTGCATGTACCAAGTTATTCACCCACTTCAATTAATCTCTTTCGAGCATCAGTCGAAGATGTAGACTAGGATTAAATTTGCAACATTAACCCATGAATTAACCCCACGCTAAATATCCTGAATCCATGGATGAACATTAATAAAATAGAGCAAAGAACAACACCAAATAGTTAGAAATCAACAACAATCTTCAATACCCACTTCATGTTTTATTCACAATTGTCAGTTACAAGAGTATTTGAAAAATCCAAAAACTAAGTAAAGAATCTAGTTCTTCATACCAAAATAAAGTATATTAGAACACTGAATTTTGGAAAAGTAAAATCTCTAGATCCCGACATCTCTATTTTCTCTCTCTTTTGGGCTATTTATAGTTTCCCCAAAAATTAGCTCAAAATTCTATACGCGACTCACTCGGCGACGTTAGTCAGGCTCGCTTAACTCATTTGGCGGATCACCATTTTCTCTTTAGCTCACCCTTATTTTGCTTCAAGCTTTAGGTGTTTGAACCTAAGTTGGCGGACTCGATTGAGTCTGCCTTTCACATTCAACGGATAACCGATTACCACCTTGTTCGCTCATATTTTCAAATCATCACACAACTTAGTTTATGCAAGATTTCAATGGTCTTTTCTGGATTGTATTGGGGCAGAGAATAAAGATATGATCAATTTGGCTCAGTGGCTTCACCTTTTCAAAGCATTTGTACTCATCTTCACCTCTTCTCAAGTTTTTTTTTCATATTTTTACTTGGAGACTGAAACTTCAATTTTCCATTCAATTTATTGGACACCCCTTTTATTTCATCACAACATTATTTTTCATTTCATCTTCAAGATTTAGTTCAAACATAGTTTTTTTTATAAGGATGAGTTTCTTCTTTTTGCAACAAACTTCAAAGTTGAGTCTCACTTTTACTTGGTTTTCTTTCTTCCTTTCTTTCCACACCCCAACTTTGGAATTTGTCTTAAGTTGTCTATTCAAATAAACCAATTCTTATATAAGGATTTATGGATGAGAAGTTAGGGATGTATTTGGTTCAAGATGTTTCAACAAGGTTTAAAACAAATGGTTTAGGATCAAATAGTGACAATATGAATGTACACCCTCACAAGGTAGAAACAAAAAGGTATGAATATTTGGGTTTCCACTCAAAATATGTGCCCAAGATCATTTCTTGCATTCACCAAGGTTATATAATTAAACTAACAAGGAAAATTCTAGGAATGAACAAGCATGCTTTAAAGTAAGACCTCGCCACACATGGAACAACAAACCCAGTCATTTAGCATAGCACTACAAATCAAGAAGCGTGCATACGATATTCATTCCATGTCTCACATCAATACACAATTAGTCAAAATAAGAATAAAAAATATCATTCAAAAGTAAAGTCACACCGATTTCTTTTTGCCACATCAACGTAATACACATCTCTCATCATGAGTAATATTCAAGACATCGATATTTGACATAATCAATGTTCAAATTTCAATAATTAAAACAAAAGCCAAAACTTAAAACTCATGGAGAAATACTAAGACAAATAAAATGAGACAAAAACCAAAATATCATAAAGAAAATCAACGTACTACAATATCTCAAAATATAAATAAAAATAACAAAATACAATCCAAAAAGGGGAATATAGCAACAGGCACAAATATTGATGTCCACTCCAACTTGGTGATACACCGAGTAGGTTTTGGTGAGCTAAGACAAGTCTGCCGAATTGGATAGTACTCGGGTCACGTATTCATTCAAAACAGGCGGTGCGGTACTTACTTGGAGATTTGCCAAATCACTTTGGTGAGATAATACAAGCCCACCGAACAAGTAATTTTCAGCCAGTGTCTATTTTCAGAATTTCAACACCAATACGCAACAATACTCCATACCCAATTATTTTTACAGTCTACCCACATGCTTTACTACCCATATGTACTCAGACTTCCCCCTGATTTCAAAATGTATTACCCAAATTCACAATATGCCCTTAAGAAATTAATCACTTTATCTATCATTGGGAAAATTCAAGTCTTCGGGGTAACACCGGCTAATCATACTACACTCACATTCAATTTAAACCAGAACCAACACAAATAAGGATTCAATTTCAATATTAAACCTTAATAGGGTATTTTAACAAGTTCAGGAACAAAATCAATTATCCTTACTTATGGGCACAATTCAGTACTATGTATTAAGCACTACCCACGCAAATTAGACAGTAATATATCAACATTAATACCAAGCCTATATAAAAAAACCATTGTTTATCTCAAATAACAAGATAAAACTTGAAAACTAACCTCAGATATTTCTAACTAAGCACAAAATTGAGGGGAATAAGTCTGGGATCCTGAGGCAAGAACTCCACCACAATCCAACCAAGTAAAATAACACAATTGAGGTAAGAAAAGAACAAAAATAAAGGTATGAGGAGTTTGGGAAGAAAATGATCTCAAAGAGATGAAAGGTTTTCCTTTAGAATTTGAAAAGACTCTTAGCCTATTTAACTTAGCCACACTCAGCGGTCTGCGACTTACGTCACCGAACACATTCAGTGAATTGTTGAAGAAGCTTAAGATTGTCGATGAGGCCTAAACGAATACCAAACCTAAAGGTCGATTTGGAAAACTTGATGGAGTCCGCTTTATGCACGTCGGTGGATCACTGATTGTTCCCTATACGCCGAAGTTGATAGTACTATTTTTTTCAATGTTTAGCACAAACGGTGAACATGAAGAAGTCCACACAATGAATTTGATGGATCGCCAACATGGTTTTGGCATCACCTAAGTTACTTTTCTACCATTTCGACTTCTTTTCAACCAGTACTCACAACACAAGTTATTGAAGCAATAAAATAAATGTGGGTTGTCTCCCAAGAAGCATTTTATTTAACATCATGTCACAACACAATTCTCACTTCATCAGGATTCATTTTTGGGATTTGGGATGGTGTCACTTGGCAATGTTCCCTTTTTCCTTGGATTGAGATAGCTGGATATCTGACACATTTGAGTTTATAGTTGCTTTATAGACACCAAATGAGAAGTAACTACTTGAGTCAAGGTGGAGAGGTAATTTTTTTAAAATCCTTCAATACCTTGTCGGATCCTTCAACCTTGTTGAAGATCCTTATAATCATTTCTTCAGTTTGGTTTCCTTCTAGTCCGGCTAGTTCTTTTGGTTTTGGGTGATCATGATAGTTACATACCTATCTTTTTCAGCTTTCATATCTCTGTAATTGCAACCTCAATCTCTCCAATCCCTCCAACTATTATCTCGATCTTTGTTCCAACCTTGATTCTCACCCTGTCTTGGGTAGTTAGGATGAGAACTCCCAAATTAATTTCCCTAGTAGTTCACTTCTTCATTGTGTATTGCCTCAAACTTGGCATCTTTTGGGCACTGCCCTACTTATTCCAACAAAATTTACCATTTTTTATCCACCTCTCATGACATATTTGGATAGCAAGTCGAGTTGGGTCATTATTTTAGCCATGTTTTCATCACGCTTGTGATCCTTATCCATTTTATCTTTGATTGTTCCCGCTATTGTTGAGAAGATACTTGATCCTGTCTAGTATGCCATGTTTGGTTCACTTTTGTCATATCATCTAGCAACAATATTGATATATCAAATGATTATCACATCAGCCCACCTTGGATAAGTTGTTCATCCAAGCCCGTGTTGACTGAATAAAGGCTACATTAAAATTATTGCAGCATCAAATTGTGTGGAACACCATGTGTTTGACATTGTAGAACCAATTTTTCAAAGTCGTAACTATGTTTCGTGAAGAGGTTCACCTCCCACTTTTTTAGAGTTTTGGATGTTGTCCCTAAGTTCAACAATTTTTGAGGGAGGATAGAATCTTTCTAAGATAGCTTTATTCAACTCCTCCCAAAAAGTGATAAAATCATTTGGTAATTATGCCAACTATCTTGCGGCCTCCTCCATCAAAGAAAAGATTAATAATTTCAACCTTATGGACTCCAGAGAGATGTTCTTGAACACGAAAACCCACATATATCCATAAAATTTCAATGGAGTTCATTAGGGTCTTCATGAGACAATCCTCCAAACATTCTTTTCTTTTGGAGCAACTGTAGCATTGTTTTGGTTACATGTAACATCGCCCTCCCTCTTGTCGGTGGTAACCGGATAACTCCATTGGTTGCAATGACATTCATGTGCATTTTTTTTGCATCACCCATGTTGTCGTTTTGCCCACAGTGACTATCATTGTCACTATCATTATCACTGATATTAAGATATGCAAATCGACAACACAACAATTCCAAGCAACAAACTACTACAATTTAATAAGTTTACAAACGAATTTCACTAATTGAATTCTTAGCCACCATTCCCCGGAAGTGGTGGTATTTTTAATAACGCTCAAAGTAATCTAAAAAACAAACTAAAAAAGTAAGTGATCATTGTCAACAAAATACCCACCTAAGAGTCGGGGTCGAATCTCACAAGGAATGGTATAATGATAAGAATTCAACTAAGAAAACAAGAATTTGGACTTGTTCATTATAGTAGGTAAAGACAAATGGGTGGATGATTCCACCAAATTTACTAAAAGAGTTTGTAGTATCAAATGCAACAATTAAACTAAACTTTAGAAATTTAAGAAATTAACAAGTAATCTAGGGGTGCGGGGATTGGAAATCGATGTCACATAGGGGTAATTGTGTTGCTTAATAGTTCTAAACATTCATGGATTGGATGGGTCATCTTCAATGACACTAATCTTCTTTAATTCTCATAGAAATCTCCTTTTGGTCTCATTTATGTTCATAACTAAATAACATAATACCTTACGATATCTCTGTTTGGAGTAGACTTAGGGCTAATAGATTTTAACTATATTCCCTCTTTCAAGAAAACTATAGACATCATTCCCAAATTGCATGTATTATTAAACTATTTACCCACTTCAGTCAATCTCTTTTGAGCATCAATCAGAGATTGAAAAAAGGATTTAGTTCTAAACCTAAATCCATAAGTTAAACTCATGCTAATTAGCCTAAATGTATTGATGAACGGTAATAAAATAGTGCAAAACAAAATTGCACCCCAAGACTTGGAGTTTTAACCATCTTTCATAAAAAGTAAAGAAATAATACCTATCATGATAGCAACCATGAATGTTATGATACTAAGAAATTATAATCCACACCCACTTTGATTTCAACTTTAAATTGCCAACAAAAAGTAAAATTGAAAAGCCCAAAACTAAAGATGTTCTTCACAAGGTGAAATATCTCATACACAAAAGCTCTCAATATATTCTCTCTAAAAGCTCTAAAAAATTCTCTACTAAGAACTCTTTTTTTTCTCTCTCCATTCGGTTATGTATAGTTTCCCAAAATTCAATCTGTGACCAACTCGGTGACATTAATCGGGCTCACCCAAAATGATCGATGGGTCACCGTCTATTCTTCAGCTAGACTTTTGATTTCTTCATGTTTCAAGTGTTTGAACCTCTGTTGGTGATCTCATTTAAGTCAGCCTTTCCCATTTGCAGACAGCCGATTACCACCCTTGTTCGCCTTTTAAGCCTTCGTATTTCATCCAAGTCCTATCACCTTAGGTGATGATCATCCTATTTGCTATTCAATTTTGGCAAGTCATCGTTTTGCTTTTGGTTCGCCAACCTGCCTAAATTAAATTACATTATGAGCACTGTCACTTTGGGAGAGGTTGTGCCAATTGGGCGATCCACCTTTTTAGTTAGGCCACTTTCTAGTGTGGAGTTTACATTTATTTCAATGTTCTTCGCCTTTCTTCCAAGTAGTCACCCTCTCATTTTCTTTTATACTTCATGGCTGCAAATCATAAAATATCATAAGAATAGGACATAATAACGCATTAAGGACACTAATTGTTGAACTAAAAAGGCCTCAAATGAGTATAAAACTACCACTCATCAAGGCCTACATTAGAAAATGCCTTATTCCTACTTGCCAGACCAAGGAAGTTACAAATGAAAAAAGATATTAAATAATGGAGATATGGTATGATAATCCGTTGTCTAATAACGTGAACCATATTTGTGAAAATCTGGGGTCAAGGGTAAGGGTTAGGAAAGCACACACATGTATACCAACCAAATTTCATGGTGAAATTTTCTATTTGGATGATTAATCACTTAGAAGATACCTAACTTACCAACATATCATGCTAAACACTAGACAATGTTACCAATATTAGGTTAATTGCGTTAAGAAATAATGGGAATCACATATACCCTAGTTTCATCTTGTATTGATTTTACAAAACATTTAATCATGTTTACTTGGTTACTTGTTACCGAGTTCAGTCAATTAATATTTTGTGTTACAAAAGCCCCCTTTTACAGAAAAATCTGACTAAAAGTATAATCAACCGTTAATTAGCCTAAGTCTAGACCTCATTCCTCACGGGATCAACCCTAACCTTTGTTAGGTTCTTTATCTGAAAAACATACGCTTATACTTCTTTAGAGAGGTGTAATTTGGGCATATAGACAGGTACACAAAATTGCTATGACTAATGATAATAGAACCCAACAAATCTAGAGCTGGAGAATGTGTGTCCTAGACCTCGAATCGTTGACAGGCATCCCAAAGTAACCAATAGAGGCAAGCCAATATATATTAACTCCATTGAGGAAATAAGTCTGAACCACAGACTACGACTTGTAATCATATGACTAGACCTTGTATCTGTGACCAATAATAGAGTTTTGTAAGCATACCTTGAATCTGCAATAACTAAAGGTTTTCGTGAAGGATCACATGTCAAATCATCCTCATTGTGCCACCATGCAACGCTGTCCACTCCAAAGTTATCAAAACAATACTCCAAGCCCGAACCAAATCAAATTTGTAGTCTACGTTAAAACCCTATTGGAATCTAACGTAGCATATCTGAAATCACTTCCTAATACCTGATTTCAAATGGCAATAAAGGTCTCATCCCCAAAATAGCAAACAACGAATCTGCTCCAATAGAAAAGACTGAACTCCCACATAGGACGACACCTACCTTGAATCTAAAATATCAAGACGAATCATCCAATTACCTAAAGACTATATGCCTAAACCAAAAGGCCTCTCCACAGTATAAAGAAAAGTCTAGACTACTCATACTCAACACCTTGGATCAAGGTGTCCTCTAGTACACTCTCCTTGTTCAGATTGTATAGAATAGAGAGGTCGTAGTCCTCAAGAGCTCAATCGATCAGTGTTGTGTCTGATTAAGGTCCCTCTTGCTCATAATGTACTAAAGACTCGTGTGGTCCGTGTAGACCTCATATAGAACTTAATTTAAGTAGTGCCTCAAAATTTTAACCACAAAAACTATTGTCATAAACTGCAAATCATGAATGACATTGTTACGCTCATGCACCCTAAGATTCCTCGACACATAAACTATAGGCCCCATTATATTAATACATAACCCAAACTAATGTCTGGTGCGTCACAATACACCTTTAAGCCATCACCTTCAACTTGAAGAGTCAATAAAAGAGAAGTAGTAAGCTACTTCTTGAGCTTTTGAAATCTAAACTCACACTCCTAAGACCGTTCAAATGGAACATCAAGCTGAGTCAACCAGGTCAAAAGTGATACAATGGTGGAGAAGCCCTCCATAAACCGTTTATTGTAGCCCACTAATTTGATAAAGCGTTGATTTTCAGTAACACATGTGGGCCCAGCCTAATCATAAATATCCATAATCTTCGTCGGATCTACCATAATGTTGTCCTTGGACACAACGTGTCCCGAGAATTTTATAAACCTAAGCCAAAACTTGCACTTTGCGAAATTGCATGAAGTTGTTGATCTCTCAATATATGGAGCGCAATCCTCAAATGTTGATCATGCACTCCTTGGCTCTATGAGTATGCCAAGATGTCATCAATGAATATAATGATAAAGGTATAAATGTAAGGCCTTAACACATGCATCATCAGGTCCATAAAGGCAACATAGGCTTTAGTCCACCCAAAAGAGATCACTCAGAACACATAATGCCGTAATGAGTCCTAAATATGGTATTTTATAACACTCAAACTACTCCTCAAAACTAACCAAAAGAGTAGTCGGTCGTCATAAATAAAAGTACCCAACTAAGGGTCGGGGTCGAATCACTCACATAACAAATTGTCAGTGATTATAAAGATAAAGGCTAACTAGATATTAGCTTGAATCTAAATATACAAGGTACAAAATTATTAAATAGAAGTCAATTTAGCTAACAAGAGCCACAATGATATTAAGAAAGGAATGTATGGGAATTGGGAACTTCAAGACCTAATCAAAATTCAATGATCCATTGCAATTGAATCCAAACTTATTCAATAATACGTAGGCCAGGTTATCATACGTTAATCATAATATCTTTTCGGTTTCAAAGGACTATTTGATGACATCTCCTTTCGATCTCAATCATGTAATTTAACAAAACAACCCAAAGCTTAACTTAGACCTCTCTTTCAAACAAGTCTTGCATTCAACAATGAAACCCCAATTTTTCTCCTTTTGGTCTCAAATTCAAGATTCAAAGCTAAGATGTGATTATCAATCTAATTTTCCACTTCATAGATTCTATTTTAAAGCAACGCACGAAGATTAAACACTAAAATTGAGTGTGCACTCTCAAACCATAAATTCAAACATGAAAACTAAATTGGACATATTTCATGAAATCAAACATGAAAACAACGAATTCCAAAAACAATAGAGCAATAAATCAAATACCGAAATAGCTTTGTCTATTTCTATCATAAAAGCCCCAATTGCACACACACAATTATACCCACCTTTATAGCAATTAAGAAGAAGGGAATGAAAATGGTTAAAAGAAATTTACTAAGATAGAATACAATCTTCGAATCTGCAAATGAAATGTGAGGCAACTTGCCTTCAGTGTCTCAACACCAAGAGTAAGATCTACAAATTAGTCTTCAAAATAAGCTAAGAGATGAATAACTATCCTAAAATATGATATGGAATGTTGCATAGATGAAAAATGACTATTGATGAGTATAAAAAGGGTTTTGACAATCAATTTGGTGAAATTCTCAATCTGACCAAGCACTAAGCATTTTACCCTTTGCGGTCAGTACTACTAGCTCACCCAATTACAATGAGCAGTGTTGCTAGGTCACACAATTGTGAGATTTGTATAGCTTAAGCAATGCTATAGAGACCTCTGTATCATGCGGTCACGATGAGTAATTCTAAGTAAATTATACTTTCTTCCAATTTGACCTCTTATTGCTCTAATTCCACTTGGTTTCTTTAAATATCTTCTAAATCTATTTTACATTTCATTTTCCTACAAATATGAAGAAAACCACATTAAAAGGACCTATTCTAAACAAAAGCAAGCCAAAATAACTAAGAAATGATCCTCCAATGAGTGGAAATTCACCACTCATCAGGATGTCCATTGCCCTAATCCTCAGCTGATAGAATCTCAAATCAATTATCGAAAACACTACGACAAGGTGCAACTTGTCAAAAAACATATTAATACGAGGCATAGGGTAACTATGCCTTACCGTCACCTTATTTAGTTGTATATAGTAAATACATAATTGCATAGATCGATCCTTCTTCTTCATAAACAGGTTAAAGGCACCACAAGGAAAAATATTATGCTAAATGAATCCCTTACCCAAGAGATCCTAAAGCATAACATTGAGCTCCTTCAGCTTGGGAGCCATCCGATATGGTAGAATAGAAATAGGATGAGTGCCTGTCTCAAGGACAATGGAAAAATCAATACCACGCTCTAGGGGACAGCTAGGTAAGTATGTAGGAAACACAACTATGAACTTGCAAACTATTTAGAATGAATCGATCGAAGGAATCTCCCTACTCACATTCTGTACACAAGCCAAATAATATAAGCATCATCTAGCAACTAACCTATAGGCTTTAATAAAAGAAGTATCTCTAACCAACGTGTACTACAATAACATACCACCGGTGGGATACCAAGCATGGGTAAGTTCATGGTCTTGGATAAGCAATCCAAGACCACAATATAGGAGGATAACTAGTCCATGCTTAGATAAGATCAAAATCCAATATATCGAATATAATAAGGTCAAATCGGGTGTTACACCCCTTGATAGTCACCAATTAAGATTGAAACAACTAATCCACTATTAAAGACTGAACCACGCAGGTCGACACACAAAATGATGCTTCCAAGGGCTATGATATCATACTTAATCATGAAGAATAATACACAAACACATATGAAAAAGTAGATCCCGAATAAGACAAAGTCGAGGTGGACTGATGGCATAAAAAATATCTATGATAAAAGTATTGGTGTTGCAGGCTTTTCCCTTACTGGGTTTCGATAAAAATAGGATTGGCTACCTCTACCTTGAGCATCTGACCTAAAACTAGACTTTCCTCCCAGGGGTCAATCCCATGCTTCTTGATAACTACATCTCTGATCTTGGCCGTCATCACTGCCTCTAGATGGAGAGGCTACCACTGCAACTAGCCTAGCCTAGTGTGGAACAGATGCAATCATCCCATGCCAGGGACAGTCCTAGGACCAATGATCAAGCTCCCCATATTCATAAAAACCCTTTGAAACTCATCCTACAAGGTATCAGCCACCACAACCTTAAGAACCTCTTAAACTTTTATCCATACCAGCATCACCCTGGTTGTACTAGTCACGGTTCGAAGCCTTAGTGAGACGTTAATTTGCTGGCTACATTTACTTTGTTGAAACCATTCGTGTGGCTAATCATATGAGTTATTCTGCCTAGAATGGGACCCATTGTAACTACCATGCTGCCAAGTCCTTTTATTGTTGCCCTTATAGGCCTCGCAATGGAGCTACTCCATAGTACGGTCAGGATCAACTACCTCAAGAAAAGAGTGGCCTACTGTAACCATAGATTGGATCTCAATATTCAACTGAACTTTCAACCCATGAATAAAACAATGAATCCTCTCATACTCGGTAGGTAATATCATTGTACCATGGCGGAAGAGCTCGTGAAACCTCATCTAATACTTTGACTCAATCATAAAGCCTTGTTCCAACATTGTAAATTGATCACGAAGTCTATCTCTAATGTTCCACGGGACAAACCTGGCTTAAAAGGCCTCAAAGAACCCAACCGAAGAAATTTAAAGTGACCCATCTTGACAAGTATACAAGTAAGAATGACACAATTGCTTGGTTAGCCCATCAAGCAGATAAGAAAGAGAAGTCGACTCTTCTAGAATCCACTAGTCCCAATGTATTTAGCCCCTCACGGCTAGTAGTAACAAACTCTTGTGCATCCTTTCTGATTTCCCCCAAAAAACCTCAAAGGCGATAGTCTTTGAAACACTCAAATCATCTTGTGATGCTTAAGACACATAGCTCCGACCACAATAATAAGTTTTTGATTCACGAAAGCTAGTTGAACTTTAACCTAGGCAACAATTATTGAAGGTTGACCTTGTAGTGATAATGGAGATGTAGTTGGAGCATTTTGCACATCTCTCAAGACTTAAGTAAATTATTAAAGGCAAGCTAAAGCTCGAGAGCCATAGTTGTTTAAAGTAAAGGCCATGTCGGCTGAGGCTCCTTTGTAGGCTTTGAAGTCCTCTACCTTTCACAGGTTTGTATTGTAGGCTAGAATTTGTGGACAATCTAATAGTAACACTGGTAATCTTCATGGTAGTTATGGTGGAAATCGAAGATTAAAAAAAAACTTCAATTTGGTGTGTGAGTTCCGCAGATGCACAGGACATAAGAAGGACAATGTTTCAATTAATAAGATATCCACCTGACTTCAAGTTTACGAAAAAAAATTATAGTGAAGCATCTGGGATGCATACGATATGATATATGTGCAAACGTATATAGGTACTGAAATACAAGCTCAAGGAACCTTCACATATGGCTTGAACACTAATTTACCAGCATCTACTAGGAATCATCAGAATGGATCCAGGAGTACTAATGACTATGCTAAACAGTTGCTATAAATAAGTATATGTAGTAAAGTTCTGGTATCCGTGTGTTTTAGCATCTTTTCACTTCATCAATAGAATTCCAAGCAGTGTTGCCTATAGTCATCTGTCAACCTTATATCAAAATTATATTGCTGCTACTTCTTTCACTTAAAGAACCTTATTATTTTGTAGGTTTACTTACTACAGGGAAAGAAATCAAAGAGATTAAAACAGAGCGAGAAGAATGAATCAATCAGCAATACTAAAGAAAAAAGGTTTGAATCCAAACAAAGCTCAAAGTCCATTGAAGAATCTGGATGCTGCTATGCAATACCGATCAAGTGCTGAATTGGTCAACACATTTAAGATTTAGAGAGAACATGTTGCAAATGAATGCAATAATAAATCTAAGAAAGAGCATGCACCAATAGCGCATAAACGAAAAAATTCCAAGGATTTCATTCAACCACAAGGAAAGAGTAATTTGTTTGGGCACAAATCAGTGATGATTCAATCATCTTCTAGGGAAGAACTTAGTACTTCACATATGATTGCAGGGAAAAGACAGAATAAACTGAGGTTATTTCAATCTGGAGAGTCCATTCAAGAGAAGGGAATTAAACTTTCTATGCACAACTTCAGGTTCCAAACGTCGTCCAAGGAAGGTGTTACTTCTTCTGTACATGTGACTGGAACAACACTAGGTAATGAAGATGATCAACATGATACTCAGGATCTACTAAGCTTCAAACAAGTGAAGAGAAAGTTGGTCCTACCGGCCACTAGTGTTGATCAGTTTATGAAAAAACAACACAAAGAACATGATATTGATCATGATCTACCAAACATAAAATAGGTAAAGAAGAAGTCAATCATACCAGCTACTAGTCTTGATCAGTTCCAGAAACAACAAGGGATAGTCATAGGTGATGAAAGAAAAAAGGTTAACCACGCAATAGCTAATGTCGAGTATATGTCTGCTCCTTCTATTCATGAACATAATAACGGATTGGATGATCTTGAGGATCAAGAAGAAATTGGCGAGGATGACTGTGTTATAGACGAGGAAGTTGACATTGATTGTAGTACAAAAGGTATGTCTTAAAGCTTGTAAGATTTATTACTCATTATAAAAGAAATTTCTTATCTCCTGGTTGTTACATCAATCTAGGTATATCGAAGCTGAAAGAGGTTCGAGGACAAACAACATGTAATAATATCCATGCAAGAAATTTGGAAGAAAGGGAGAAGGTGACATTTGATAAAGGACAAGCAGTTGGACCAACCGGTAAGATAGTGTCAGAATTAACCAATTTTATCGGAACAATTGGAAGGAATCCTAGATTCATCAACTTGATATACACTAGTTGGCATGCGGTGCCAAAAGATATTAAAAGCGCGTGTGGGAATATATCAATGTAAGAACAATCAATTTTGAGATTGCATATTTTTTTTTTGTTTTTACTAATGAAGCTAAATATATTTTATTTTGCATAGTCCAAATTCCTAATTCCAGTAGAAGGAAAGAAGTGGGTTATGACTGGTCTTCGTGATGCTTGGAGGCGACACAGCCTAAAAGTTAAAGAGAAATTTTTTGATAAAAATAGTACTATTGAGGATATGCTAGCAAAACGTCCTGATGACATTCCAGAAGTTCAATTTTGCCAGTTGATCGAGCATTGGAAACACCCAACTGTTCAAGTAAAGCTAAAATAGTGCATTTCTACTCTTTGACATATTTTGCATCATATCTGTTCTTTTCTTTTTGATTTATCAATTCAAACATGTCTTTTTATTTAATTACATGCCATATCTGAGGTGAATTCTAAAAACAAGAAACAACAACAATGGAGGCATCGAATGGGACCAATTAATTTTGCAAGAGTATGCATGGCATTGGTAATACTTAGCAGACGTGAATTTCATTTTTTCATAATTTATTAGAACATGTTGATTTTTTAAAATTTCTTTTGATATAATTGGTAGTGTGTAGCAAAAGAAAACAAAGAGGAACCATCACAGTCTGAAATGTTTATTGCAACTTGTACAAAGACGGGAAAGGAAATTTAGGCTGATACCAAAGTTGCAATAGTAAGTTTTTTAAAGAGGATTATCGGTGAATTTAATTCAGACTTAAAATTTGTATATTGTGGAGAGTGTGACTCCATTGAATTTTATTAAGTATGTCTTCTTCTTCTTCTTCTTCTTCTTCTTGTGCAAGTACAAGGAGATATTAAATATGTTTTATTTTGGATTCTTTGGTGGGAGAAGTTGTTAGATTTTTTAGTTCTTGATCGCTATCACAGGAACAGTTTGCTCGGAAGGAAGGTAAATTAATGTTAACAAATGAATGATAAAATGATTTTAGTTGTAAAGTAAATAGTTGTTACATTTAACTATGGATGTCAATTTTATTCAACAGGCTGAACTTCAGAATCATCAAAATTCTGGGGAAACAACTGATGATGCCTTTAGGGCAGTGTTTGGAAATGAGCAGCCTGGCCGACTTAGGTGCTATGGCAGATCAGTGACAACAAATTCTCTGAAAGAAGATGAGGAAACTAACAAGCTACAACAAAAGCATGCTAATGAAATCAGTTCTCTAAAGGAAGAAATGAATGAAATGAGAGAAGAAATGCGACATTTTTTTAGTCAATTGCTGCAAAACAACCTTTGATTGAATGTTAAAGCTATACAAGGGGTTGTTGCATCAAGTAGCGCACAAGTTGTAAGGGGCCATAATATTCCACATTCTTCAGGGTCAACTCATGATCCGGTTCTTCAAAAGGTATTTTGTTGGTTCCTTAAGGATTTTCTCTCTCTCTCTTTTATTGATGTATGAAATTGTGAAGATGGTTTTCTTATTCTTCTTGGCTGTTGGTTTGATCCTGCACAACAAGATCATTATAGTTAATTTGTGTGTGTAGTTGTGACTGATTTGTGTGTGTGGTTGTGGCTCCAGCTTCCCTGCTAGGATCTTATATGTGCAGGTTATAGAATCAGTGTACAGTTTATAGGATCAGTTTATAGAATCAGTTTATATAGTGATGGATATTCTGGAAAAAGTTGATAACACAGCTTTGTCGGTCTTTGTCCCATCTTGTACTTCTGTTAGAAAAAGATGGGACAAAGACCGACAAAGCTATGTTATCTTGGAGGTATATGTCCAGTCTCGGTCGGCATATGGGGATTGGATCTTCGAGGCTAATGAGCATGCCCAACTGAACGATAAGACCTGAACTTTTATTATCCTGGAAACTAAGACCTGAGATCTGCCTCTGTACCTCTTCAATCCCTCATTGAATTTTACTTTGTTTCTTGATACTTCATAATGGCAGCTTCAATCTGCTTATAGATTCTCTCATAGGTAATAATTGATTTCTCTTTGCAAATTGCATTGGTACTGTTGTATTTTCTAGTTACCTACAAATGTTGTATTGGTGTTCTGAAATGTTGAAGCCAAAACTCTGGGAAAATAAGTGAATGTGCAGAGTAAGTATTGGTGTTGTATAATTGTTAACTTTGCTCTTGTGAAATGTTGAAGCCAGAACTCTGGGAAAATAAGTGAATGTGTCGAATAAGTATTGGTGTTGTATAATTGTCAGCTTTGCTCTTTTGAAATGTTGAAGCCAGAATTCTGGGAAAATAAGTGAATGTGCAGAGTAAGTATTGGTGTTTTATAATTTTCAGCTTTGCTCTTCTGAAATGATACAAATCTATAAAGTAAATTATTGGTGTTGACACCTTTGCTCTTCTGAAATATCCATAACTTAATATAGTAACTGTTGCAATCTGATTTGTTGGTTTGTTTTGATTGTTAATTTCATTTTAAATGTGTAGGGAAATGAAGGTGATCAAATTTGAAGGATCGCCACAAGTCAATTTGATCTCATTGAAGTGAAAGTGGATGATGAAGAGTTTTTGAACTACTGTAAAAGTTTGAATACATTATATTGAACTATTGTAAGATTACTTTTTGAACTATTCACCTGTACACATATATTTAGAATATTGCTTTATAAGTATGTGTATGTACACAAGACATACTATCTTTTGTATTAAGTTTATTGCAAATCTATATATTTGAATTACTTATTGGCTAATTTGATGCATGAGATTATTTATTGCAAAATAATATTGGTGTTTTTAATTAGAAATTGTGGCATATAAATATTTTATAGCCAAAATAATATTACCACACTTAAAAGTGTAGCCATAGGACTGTAAATTGTAGTATCTACATAGGCAAGGACTACACTTCAAAGTGTTGTCATACATAAGATAGAGAAGGCAACACTTTAAAATCGTGGGCAATATGGAAGAAAAGGCCACGCTCGAAAGTGTAGCTGGTAAGACAACATTTTTAAGCGTAGCTACAAAGCGTGGCCTTTTTGCCTTTTAGGCTACGCTTTTAAGCGTAGCTGATAAGGTAACACTTTTAAGCCTAGCTGTAAAGCGTGGCCTTTTTGCCTTTTAGGTTACGCTTTTAAGCGTAGCTGATAAGGCAACACTTTTAAGCGTAGCTGCAAAAGCGTGGCCTTTTTCCCTTTTAGGATACGCTTTTAAGCGCAGCTGATAGGGCAACACTTGAAAGGTGTTGCCTAAACTCTAAGCTAACACTTCTTTCGGTCACCCCCAGAAAAGCATGGCTTAAAGTCAATACGTGTGGCCTTTTATCAAAGGCCAAACTTTTTCATAGTTTAGGTCACACTTTTCTAGGGTGGTTAGAGGCCTAAAATGTTGTAGTGTCCTTAAGGCGAGAAATTTAGTTTCCAAGGGGTGAATCTATCACTTAGTCTGATTTAATGACTCTAGTGTCGATACACCACCGATTTAGTTAGTTCCAGTTGTTAGTGAGTTTCCAAAAGTCTTTCCAGATGATCTTTCCGGAGTCCCTCCTAAGAGAGAAAAATAGACTTCGGTATAGATATTCTTCCTAATACTCATCCTATCTCCATTCCACCATATAGAATGGCTCCAGTTGAGTTAAAAGAGCAGTTGAAAGATCTTCTTAAGAAAGGCTTCATTCCACCAGTGTCTCACCTTGGGGAGCTCTAGTCTTATTTGTGAGGAAGAAAGATGGTTCTCTTAGAATGTACATAGATTACTATCAGTTGAACAATGTTACTATCAAGAATAAGTATCACCTTCTGAGAATTGATGATCTCTTCAATCAACTTCAGGGTGCCACTTGTTTTTTCTAAGATCGACCTCAGATCAGGCTATCATCAATTGAGAGTAAGAGAAAGTGACATACCTAAGATAGCTTTCAGGATCCACTGTGGTCATTATGAGAGTCTGGTTATGTCTTTTGGCCTAACTAATGCTCCTGCAACTTTCATGGATCTTATGAACAGAGTATTCAAGCCTTATCTAGATATATTTGTTATCGTATTCATTGATGACATTTTAATCTCTTCGAGGAATGAGGAAGATCATGCTAGTCATCTCATAATAATTCTTCAAACTCTCAAGAATAGAGAGTTGTATGCTAAATTTTCCAAGTGCGAAGTTTGGCTTGAATCAGTGGCGTTCTAAGGCCATATTGTTTCTGGTGATGGGATTCGAGTTGACACTCAAAAGATTGAGGCAATTCAAAACTGGCCTAGACCATATCTCTAACTGATATTAGCAGTTTCTTGGGATTGGCTAGCTATTATAAAAGGTTTATCAAGGGGTTCTCATCTATTTCATCCCCGTTGACCAGTTTGACTCAGAAAACAATTAAGTTTCAATGGTCTAAAGCTTTCAGAAATTGAAAACTAGGTTAACTACTGCCCCAATGTCGACCTTACCCGATTGTATACAAGGCTTTGTGGTATATTGTGATGCGTCCAGAGTTGGATTGGGTTGTGTATTGATGTAGAATGGCAAGGTTATAACCTATGCCTCCAAACATCTTAAGATTCATGAGAGCAATTACCCAACCCATGAACTAGAGTTTACTGTTGTAGTATTAGCTTTGAAAATATGGCATCACTATCTTTATGGTGTTCATGTAGATGTGTTCACCGATCACAAGAGTCTTTAGTATGTATTTAGTCAGAAAGAGGTTAATCTCAAACAGAGGAGGCGATTGGAATTACAAAAGGATTATGACATGAGTATTCTCTATCATCCAGGTAAGGCTAATTTTGTTGCTGACGCTTTGAGCAGAGTGTCTATGGGTAGTACTGCCCATGTTTAGGAAGGAAAGAAAGAGTTAGCAAAAGATGTGCATAGACTTGCACGATTGGGAGTTTGGATAATGGATTCCACTTAATGAGGAGTAGTGATGATGAATGGGGTTGAATCATCATTAGTTTCTGAAGTGAAAGAGCAACAAGATTAAGATCCTATTTTTCTTGAACTAAAGGCAAACGTTCATAAGTTAAAAGTAATGGCTTTTGAACAAGGGGGAGATGGTGTATTAAGGTATCAAGGGAGATTGTGTGTACCCAAGGTGGATGAACTCCAAGAGAGGATCATGGAGGAAGGTCATAGCTCCAGATATTCTATCCATCGGGGTTCCACAAAGATGTATCGTCACTTGAGAGAAGTATATTGGTGGAGTAGTAAGAACAGGGGCATTGCAGAGTTCGTTGTTAAGTGCCCGAATTGCATACAGGTTAAGGTAGAGCACCTGAGGCCCGGTGGTCTGGCTCAGAATATAGATCTTCCAGAATGGAAATGGGAGATGATCAATATGGATTTCATTATAGGTTTACCATGACCTCACATGCAGCATGATTCGATTTGGATGATTATAGATTGAATGACTAAATCAACCATTTCTTACCAGTAAAGACTACCCATTCAACAGAAGATAGTAAGACATCATGGAGTTCCAGTATTTATCATTTCATATAGAGGTGCGCAATTCACCGCATAATTTTTAAAGTCTTTCCAGAAAGGTTTGGGTTTAAAGGTGAACTTTAGTACTACTTTTCATCCTTAGACAGATGGTCAAGCAAAGCGTACGATTCAGACTTTAGAGGATATGTTGAGGGCGTGTGTGATCGACTTCAAGGGTAATTGGGATGGTCACTTACCCCTCATAGTGTTTGCTTACAACAAGAGTTATCATTCTAGCATCCATATGACTCCTTATGAGGCTCTTTATGTGTCACGCCTCGAGCCTACACCTTGGACGTGGCCGGTACTCGAGAACCACTCCTGGCCCCAAGCGAACCCTTGGCTTGTCTTAAATCTTAGTAGAAGACTTACTCATAATAAAAGCACTTTTAAAGGTAAATTGCAACTCAATGATAACTTAGAATATTTTAGGAATAAACATTCAACTAGCCAAAGTGGCAACTCAAGTCTCAACTTAAACGAATGAAAATGAAAAGACTCATGAAGTAAGTCTATCTATCTATGAAGCCTCTACTAACTGAGATGGATGTCGGTACAAGTGATATACCGTGAGTTTAGGGTATTTTTGATGCATTTCATTTAGAGTTTATATGTGTCTTGGGATTTTTTGTTATTAGGAATAATGTTTTATGTGTAATTCTTTTAGGAAATAGGCTTGGATGCGATTGATAAAGATGCGAGCTGAAAAGTGCACAAGTAGCCACTAACGGATCCACTATCGGACCGTAGGTCCAACGATGTGTCATGGATGGGCAGTTTTAGGTCCTGGTCTGGGAATTGAGTTTTAGCATTCAATCCACAGAGTGCCAGGACGGACCGTAGTCCAATCCACGGACCGTAGGAGATGCATCGTAGGTGGAAGATTAGGGAAGTGTGACCAAGTGTGGAACCACAGAGGAGATCAAAAAGTTGAAGGTTCCAGTACCTGATTAATTTGTCTAAGTATGGATCCACGAAGTGGGACCTACGGACCATAGGTCAACCCACGGTCCGTAGGTCATGCCGTTGACAGAAGCCACGTTCCAACAATTTATTTCCTTATTTTGTTTCCTGTTTTATTTAGGATTTGCTTTTTTATAAATAGGATTTGTAATCCTCATTTTTGGGGGTCAGACAATATTATGAACTTCTAGTTTTTGGTTTTGGAGAATTAATTTGCAAACTCTTAGCAATTTGATTACCAGAATTCATTTGATACAGCTTTCACTTTGAATATCAATTCAAGACTTGGATTTTCATCTATTCTAATTGTAAGTTCATGAATTCTTTTAACCTAATTATGAATTGTGAACTCTGAAGCATGAGTAGCTAAATCCACAACTAGGGTTGTGGGAACCATGAGCAAATAACAAAGTATGAATAATAATTAAGTAATTCTTGTATAGTGTTTATGCATGTATTGTCAATCCTTTCGTTTAGAAGTCTATTTACCGGTTGCAAACATTAGAACTCACCTCATTCTTTGCCGGACCAAGGAGGTAATGAATGAGAAAAGGATTAAACAACAGATATTTAGTGGATGCTATCTAATAGTCTACTGTCAAGTGGAGTGAGGGAGAAAACTAAGTCATACATTGATATGATGACTAATCTGAGGTAAAGGTAAGAGTTAATAAAGCATACACCTGTAGCTGGACCGAGGTGCGTGGTGAAATTCCCTACTTGGAGGACCAATAATTTAGGGATACCTAACTTACCAACTTTGCATGTAAAATAGTAGGAAATAATTACTATTATTAGGATTATTGCATTAAGAGCTTGTGGGGAACACATATACTCTAGTTTCTCTCTCATATTGATAACTCAAAGTTTGAATCTTGTTTACTTATTATTTAATCAACAATCTGTTATTTTAGATACAAAACTCCCTGTTTAATTTTCTCAAAAATAGTTTGAGTAAACAGAAATAATAGTAAGTTAAGTTTAAGTCTGAACCATATTCCTCATGGGATCGACCCCAACCTACAAGTTGAGTTATTTATTTGACAATGATCGCTTATACTTCTTTAGGGAGGTGTAATTTGAACGTATCAAATTTTGGCGCCGCTTCTGGGGAATACAACTTTTAGATTAAATTTAACTACACTATTGAACTTTAGTCAAGTATTTCCTGATTTTACATTTTTCTTTTGTTTTTGTTTTATACAGGTTTCTCCTCTAGTGTATGTTAAGTACACTGAGTCGAGACAAACCATTTCCCTCTTACGATCTAGATTTGAGTAAAAATTTGAGAAAAATAAATATTCAAGGGTTTACAACAATCCAATCGGAGAGAATCTAGGTGATGGAGTTGAATTGCAGCCTCATGGGGTTGTTAATGTGCATGCTCAAGTCCATGGTTGTAATCTAATCGGACATGCAGAAAGAGTGCAGAATCCACCAATACCGAGATTGCGTGATAACTACATGGTTGACTACAATACAGTTGAATCAGAAGGGCCCATTGTTCTTCCTCCTCTACCTCCAGGGAATACATTTTTGGTGACCAGCAGTCTGATGGAAATGCTTACAACAAGAGGGTCGTTTTCTTGTCTAGCTTTGATAGATCCACATGGTCACATGGCTAAAATGAGAAGTGTTTGTAAGAGTTTTATGGGATGACCAAAATTGGATATGGATGTCATAGGTTTGAGAGTTTTCCCTCTGTCATTGACCGCTGATACTGCAGTGTCGTTTTTTGAGCTTTAATACTATTCGATTCATAAATGGGACAAATTGCATAAGGTGTTCATGGTGAAGTATTTTCTGATGTCTAAGAAGCTAAATCACAAGGATAAACTGAATAACTTTGTAGCACTACCTGGAGAGTCCGTAAGCAGATCATAGGATATGTTCACTGTATTCATCAGAAGTGTTCCGAATCACCGCATAGATGATGAGTCATTGAAGGAGTATTTCTACAGAGTGCATGATGAAAATGGAAAGGCTGTGCTAGATACTATTACTTGAGGATCATATGGTGAGTGCATATTTGAGGAGATCATTGAGAAACTAGAGAAGATTTCCCAAAATAATAAGGCATGGAGCACTAGAAAGGCGAATAATGGTAGAAGAACATTTCTGGTCCAAACTGTACCTAGTCAATCCAATAATGACATTCGTGCAGAGATGGCTCAGATGAGGGCAAAAATGGGCCTGGTATTGAAACATGTTAGTGGAAATGCAGAAAAGGTGAATGCGGTAAATTACTTAACTAGAACTCCACCACCACCAGTAGAGGAATGTTACTATGAGGAGGATGCATATTTGGTTAATGATCTGACAGAGGGTTTCCAAACTAACGCCCAAGGTTCCAACTCGGGTAATTGGCACCAAGGTCAAGGAAACCAAGGTCGGAACTATGGAAACTACAATCGAGAGGGAAACTATGTCCGGGATGGGAACTACAATCGTGATAACAACTATAACCAAAACAATTATGGAAACAGGAATGAGAGAGTTGGGCCTTATGTTCCACCTGGTAATAGAGAATCTGGTAATAGAGAGGCTGGTTGTAGTATGTCACACATTGAGGATATGATGCAGAAGATGATGAAGAGGTTGATGCAACTGATAAGATTATGAAAGAGATGTGAAATGACTTGTCTGGAATTGGTCAAAAAGTTGATGCCCATGGATTGTCAATCAAGCAACTTGAGGAGTAGTTTAATAAGTTGTCCACTACTGTGAACCCACGTCAGCCTGGCACACTCCCTAGCAACACCATCCAAAATCTAAAGAATGATGGGCATTGTATGGCAGTCGCTACTCGTGGAGGTAAACATACCATTGATCCCCCTATGTTGTCAGAGGTTAAAAGTGTGGTAGAAAAAGATGGAGATAAGATTGAGGTTACTGGAGAGTCGAAAAATGCTACAGAGAAAGAAGCGGAGGTGATCCAAAAAGTCGTTCCTATGCCTAGAACTCCACATCCATTCCCACAAAGATTGGTGAAAAAGACCGAAGAAGGAAAATACTGCAGGTTCATGGCTATGTTGAAACAACTCTCCATTAATGTTCCATTGATAGAAGCTTTGGAGCAGATGCCTGGGTATGCAAAATTCATGATAGACTTAGTGACCAAAAAGAGGGCTGTTAGTTTTGAGGATGAAGAAAGGTTACAACATTGTATTGCTATTGCTACGCTGTCACTGGTGCAAAATAAAGAGGATCCTGGAGCTTACACAATTCCTTGTACCATTGGGATGTTGCACTTTGCCAAGGCTTAGTGTGATTTGGGTGCCAGCAATAATCTGAATCCATTGTCGATCTACAAGAAATTGGGATTAGCGGCTCCAAAATTGACTACAATGCATCTCATGGCTGATAGAACTGTGAAGAAGCCTATTGGTGTTCTCCAGGATGTTCTTGTGAAAGTGGAGTCGTTTATTTTTCTGGTGGATTTTGTGATACTTGATTGTGAGGTTGATTTTGAGGTTCCCATTATTAGAGAGAGACCATTCCTTGCAACTGGTCGTGCGTTAGTCGATATGGAGTGAGGGAAAATGAAGTTTCTGGTAAATTTTAATATTTGTAGGTCTATGAAGCAGGAAAGCGATCTTAAGTCAGTATTGGTGGTGAATCATATTGTGGACCGAGGTTCTGAAGTGTCTATTGAAGAGAAGTTGGGTGTTAATGCAGTGGTAGCGGTAATGATGTATTTTGATGGTGATGGTATTAAATACTATGATGAATTAGTTCCTGCACTTGATAAGTTCAAATTTTGTTCCAAACCAAAAAGGTTGGAGTTAGATATGGAGAATCGCGACTCTCCACCTGCAAAAGCATCTGTGGAAGAGGCTCCAAAATTGGATCTCAAGGCTCTACCATCTCATTTGAGGTATGTATTCTTGGGGAAAGATGGCACTTTACCGGTAATCATTGTTGCTTATTTGAGTGAGGAACATGTAGAGAAATTGGTTTCTGTGTTGAAAAGGTTCAAGCGGGCTATTGGATGGACTATTACCGACATTATTGGGTTCCTCCTGGCATTTGTTCTCATAAAATCCAACTCCTGCCAGAAAGCAAGCCAAGTATTAAATACTAAAGGAGACTTAATCCACCTATGCAAGAGGTAGTGAAAAAGGAAATTATCAAATGGTTGGATATACCCCATTGCAGATAGTAGTTGGGTCTGTCATGTTAAGTGTGGACCCAAGAAAGGTGGGATTATTGTGGTTCCTAATGCAAAAAATGAGCTGGTTCTAAAGAGGCCGGTGACTATATGGAGAGTATGCATGTACTACAACAAGCTAAATGCCTGGACTGAAAAAAATCACTTCCCGATATCGTTCATAGACCAGATGCTGGATCGTTTTGCTGGTTAGGGTTGGTATTTCTTTCTAGATGGGTTTTCGGGCTACAATAAAATCTCCATAGCTCCAAAAGATCAAGAGAAAACGACATTCACTTGTCCATATGGGACTTTCACCTTTAAAAGGATGTCATTTGGGTTGTGTAATGCTCCAACGACTTTGCAAAGGTGTATGATGTCGATATTTTTAGATATGGTGGAGGACACAATTGAGGTATTTATGGACGATTTATCTATGGTAGGTGACTCATTTGATGGTTGTTTGATACATCTGGCTGAGGTACTGAAACGATGTGAAGAGTACAATCTTGTGCTCAATTGGGAAAAGTGCTACTTCATTGTGAAAGGGGGGATAGTTCTGGGTCATCAGATTTCACAAAAAGGTATTGAGGTTGATCGATCCAAATTTGAGGTAATAGAAAAGCTTCCACTACCCATCTCTATAAAAGGTGTTCGAAGTTTTCTTGGACATTCATGTTTGTACCGGAGGTTCCTAAAAGATTTCTCAAAAACTGCACACCCATTGTGCAAACTGCTCGAAAAGGAGTGCAAGTTTGATTTCGATGATGCTTGACTGAGAGCATTTGGAGAGTTGAAGGCCAAGTTAACTACTACACCAATCATTATTTCACCATATTGGGGACAACCATTTGAAGTCATGTGTGATGCCAGTGGGGTGGCGCTCTAGTTAGTATTAGGACAGAGGTGAGAAAAGATTCTTAGATCTTCATAACATAAGAGAACTACTTCTTAAGTAACCTCAAAGCATACTTGTGCAATGCATGGATGAGACCCCATAATGTCACCCATACTAAGTACCACTTTTAGGCCATCATAATCATACTTACCATCTTTGGATCTCATCCTTAGCTTAATTCTCATAGAAAATGAAATGTTCACCTTCAGCCAAACATGTCAAGGAAAGCAACTCTAGCAACAATCCAAGCTAAGTATACAACGTATAAGAGAAACACTTCATAAGTAGCTTCAAGTTATACTTGTGCAATGCATGGATAAGACCCCACAATCTCATCAATACAAAGTACCACTTTAGGCCATCATACATAAATGATTACAATTTATCATTTCTAGGCTACCAAGAAATAGCACCATACTAGGCTAAACCAATCTACCATGGAAAGCATACTATCATGCAAGTCCAAGATGTTCAAGGAAGGGTACAACTTCTCCATCCTAGCTACCATGAAACTGTTCAGCCTAACCAAGTCATGCTACCATGCAAGTATTCTATGATGATAGTTCAAGCTAACCTTAGAAAGGGTATGATTTCTCAATCCAAGGCTACCATGAGTTCTTCTACTCAAGCTACCATGAAATGGTCTTGTCTTACCAAGTCAAGCTAATCATGAAGGGATTTCATAACACAACTTCAATCTAACATAACTAAACATGCTTTGATTTATTTTAGGTGAGCAATCCTTTCAATCTAGAATCATTCTATGTGAGAGAACCTTGCATATCATATCGTATTCATGCATAAGTGTGTATATGAGAATATCCTTTTAAAAATACAACAACATATCATAATGATAGGCATTTCACTCTCAAAGCCTTAGCATACATAATTCATCATATTTAACTTTACTCTCAAAGCTTTACTTCTTACTATCCTCACATAGGCCTAGATCACAATACATTTTAATCACATGCTTCTTTCCTACTAATTCAATCATAAACAATCAATATCCACTCAATTGGATCAACATACACCATAACCCACAACATTGAACAAACCCTAACTTGAATTGGGGAATTCTTCAACAAATTGGGGGAATTCTATGGGGCCCCATAGATGGGAGAATCCATGGATGAATAAGCTATCATACCTTGGATACAAATCCCTCACAAATCTTGTGACCTAGCTTGACCCTTGTTCTTCTTCTTCTTTCTAGAGAGAGGATTTCTTAGAGAGAATTGGGTTCTTTTTGGTGAGTTGAAATAATGACTAGGATCAATGAATTTAGGGGTCTAAAGTCTTTATATAGTTGGTCTAGATGAGGTTAAAACGACACCACTTAATCCCATTTAAAATCGGAAAACCCCAAAGTGCCCCTAATTTAACCCTTGAAATTGTCTCCATGCCACCACCCACGGAATCACGTCCACGGTCTGTGGATGGATCCACGTGGCGTGCTAGTGAACTGTGGTTAGGGTGACTGGAACCTAGTTTTTGAGACCTTGACCCACGACCCCTACGGGGTGTGTGTCTAATCGTAGGTTTACTATTTTGGGTAGTTTTGCTAAGGTCCTCCTCAAGGGCCCTTGGTTGATCCTTGAGGGATTGTACCTTGATGTTTTAACCCAAAACCCTTCATTTTAAGTACGGGGAGTTATTCACGACTCTAACCCTCCCGTTAAGCTCTAGTTTAGCCTTCTAATTTCCAGGGTGTTACAATATCTCCCCCTAGGGAACATTTGTCCTCGAATGATGTTCTAGGTATTTTCTTAAGGTTACGACTCTAGACTAGCAACCCATCATACATGCAACACTTCTAAATGAACACATCCAAAGAGGAAAACTTCAACTCCAAGCTAAACATACTCAATGCAACACAAGGAACTAGGAACTACATCTAATAACCCAAAATGCATGAAATTCTACATCTACTCATATTCAAGGAGGAACTACCATCTCTAAGATAAAAGCATGCTCAACAAACTCTCATGGAGCTTATATGCAATCTATACTCATAACCTTTATCCAAGGAGGAATCTCTCAACTCCAAGCTAGGACATGTCCATCAATTCATCCCATGAAGTCTATAGGCAACTCTACTCAATGCACTACAACATGAGGAAATCTATTATGCAACTTCATTTTCTTTCAATCCATAAGTTATCATGAACATGCACCACATAAGGAAATCATGGAAACATCTAAATCACGCATGACTCCAAAACATAATACAACTAAGAGGAACTCATCATCTCAAGATCTTATAGGGGTCTACAAGACGGGGACTAAACTTCCCAAACTCACTACACATTTCTAGGGTTAGAATTTCAAGTAACCCTAATCATAATAATTAAGAACATCCCACGATCTTTCTATCTAAGTACACTATCTCCCCCTTGGGAGTAAGCCTAGGTGGACTCTATAAGCACCATATTTCAATTTTACGGTCGGACCTAAACATCACTAAGCATTCACATCCACCACACAAGATGATTCTAAACCATGGTGGACTATACTACTACCCTTCATAGGAGTCTACTCAATTACCACATATAGTTGTTTTCTAAACACCCTACTAAAAATGACCATACTTAAGATCAATCTTAAAAGATAACTAACTCTTTGGAGTTGGTCAACACTTGAACTATTCTTCCTAACCTTAACTAGGTGGTATATGTAACCCTCAAAGTCATTTTCAAGACAAGACATAACCCAAACTAGGACATAGACTTTCCTCCCTTCCACTCATGGATAGGCTCATTCGAGAACAAAATTTTTGACTATATGGGTTCTACAATCACATAGGAGCATACTAGAAGTGCAACCAAAGCATCACAAGGATAACATCCAAAATCTAGAAAATCATAAACATCAATTAAGAAGCTATCAAGATACTGGGATTCACATTGACAACACACTGATGGTCACCTCTAGCTTGAAATGCATAAAACCGATTTTCCTTAGGAGGATCTTCTTTTCCTTTAGCCTTTGCCTTAGGATAATTCCTCATTTGGTGACCAATTTCACCACAACTAAAGCAACCCTCTTTACCGGCTAAACATCTACCCTCACTCCTCTTTCCACACCTAGTACAAGTAGGCCTTAAGAACAGATTACTAATTCTGGATGGCTTAGGGTTAGACACCCTCTCTTCCTTATACTTAGGAGCATTAGAAGAACCTTGTCCAGAAAACCTTTATTGATTCCTAGAGCGACTATGTCCATCGGACCTATCATGAAAAGACTTATCATCATCCATCCTAGACCTCTTTTTCTCCCTAGATTTCTCTTCCTTGAGTTTTGATTCCTCAATTTTTTGGGCATACACTATAAGACATGAGATATCCATATCACTAACGAGCATTGTCGTACGTCATTCTTTTTCTACTAAGTCTGACACTCCCATTATAAACTTATTCATCTTAGCCCTCGACTCCGCCACTATAGTTGGAGCATATTGGATAGTTGGGTAAATTTCAAGGCATACTCCTTAAAACTCATGCTACCTTGCCTAAGGTTAATGAAATCTTGCATTTTAGTCTCCCTCAACTCTAGGGGAAAGAACCTATCAAGAAATGCCAACTTGAACACTTCCCACTCTATTGGACCCACTCCTACCTGCCTCTTATCTTTCTATTGTTCATACCACACTTGAGCAACACCTTTCAATGTGTAAGCAACTATCTCCGCTTTCTATACCGAAGTCACCCCCATAATGGCAAATACCTTATAAACCTCATCTATAAGCTCCTTAGGATCTTTTTCTACCTTGGAGCCATAAAACTATGGAGGGTTCCTTAATAAAATTCCTCACTCTTGAAGTGGTCGTACCCATAATTAGGTTCACTGGGGCTACTACCTCTCTATTGGCTTGTTCCGTCATGGCTTGAGCCAGCAATTGAAAAGCCGACCTAATCTTCATATTTTTTATACTCTCAGGATCATTTGGAGCTTGAGGAGGAGCTTGGGGAGGAATCTGTTGATCTTCATTGTCTCCCTCATTCCTTCTAGCATTTGCCCTTGTAGTAGTCATATACTGCAAACCAGCGGGCAAGGATAAGGAGAAAGATCTAATAGAGTTAAACTCTATGGCACGACTTACAGAATGAAGAAGTGAAGTTTCCTAAACATCTAATAGCCTCCTATTCATAAATGTGATGCGCTTCACATTTATGAACAAGACTCTACTAGACGTGGTTTAAGACATCCTAGAACCATTCTAAATCTTATGTTATGACTGCCAAGTTTGTCCCGACCTAGGGGTACCCATTAAATGTAACAAGGCGTACAAGACAAGAAGTCTCACACAGGCCCCTTAGCATATCATAACATAAGATAATAGAAAAGTGCGGAAATTTAAAACATTTTTCATAACAATCAAAGTTTCATAAAATGAAGTGGAAGTCTTTAACATTGTCTGAAATGATCTAATACATAGAAGTCTTAGGGACACAACCCATACAAAAATCTAGACATAAAAGGGCATAGCGGTCCGATGCTATGAGGACTCACCATATCTTCACTTGCTTGTTCTACTAAGATCCTAGCCACGGGAATGGAAATCAAGATCACCGGACCATACATTTGATAAGAATGTAGGCAAAATTATGTATTAGTACAATTAAGTAACAAATATGATAGCTAGCATAACATCATAAGAGCATAGCAACTTTATCATAAGCATAATCTCCAACATAGACATAAGATAACCATTAGTAAACATCAGCCATAATCCATAAGCATAAGAGATAATAACATGGTCATAGGCATAGTAAATCCTTAGATCTTCATAACATAAGAGAACTACTTCTTAAGAACCCTCAAAGCATACTTGTGCAATGCATGGATGAGACCCCATAATGTCATCCATACTAAGTACCACTTTTAGGCCATCATAATCATACTTACCATCTTTGGATCTCATCCTTAGCTTAATTCTCATAGAAAATGAAATGTTCACCTTCAGCCAAACATGTCAAGGAAAGCAACTATAGCAACAATCCAAGCTAAGTATACAACGTACAAGAGAAACACTTCATAAGTAGCTTCAAGTTATACTTGTGCAATGCATGGATAAGACCCCACAATCTCATAATCTCACCCATACTAAGTACCTCTTTTAGGCCATCATAATCATACTTACCATCTTTGGATCTCATCCTTAGGTTAATTCTCATAGACAATGGAACCTTTACCTGTAGTCAAACATATCAAGGAAGGCAACTATAGCAACAATCCAAGCTAAGTATACAACATACAAGAGAAACACTTCATAAGTAGCTTCAAGTCATACTTGTGCAATGCATGTAAAAGACCCCATAATCCCATCCATACTAAGTACCACTTTAAGCCATCATACATAAATTATTACAATTTATCATTTATAGGCTACCAAGGAATAGCACCATACTAGGCTAGACCAAGATACCATGGAAAATATACTATCATGCAAGTCCAAGCTATTTAAGGAAGCGTACAATTGCTCAATCCTAGCCACCATGAAATGGTTTGGCCTAACCAAATCATGCTACCATGAAAGCATTCTATGATGCTAGTTCAAGCTAACCTTATGAAGGGTATGATTTCTCAAGCCAACGCTACCATGAGATATTTTACTCAAGCTACCATTAAATGATCTTGTATTACCAAGTCAAGCTATTCATGAAGGGATTTCATAACACAACTTCAAGTTAACATAACTAAACATGCCTTGATTCATTTTAGTGAGCAAGCCTTTCAACCTTGAATAATTCTATGTGAGAGAACCTTTCATATCATATCATATCCATGCCTAAGAGTGTATATGAGAATATCTTTTCAACAACACAACAACATATCATAACCATATGAACTTCACTCTCAAAGCCTTAGCATACATAATTCATCATATTTAGATTTACTCTTAAATCTTTACTTCTTACAATCCTCACATAGGCCTAGATCACAAGACATTATAATCACATGCTTAATTCGTAATCAATTCTAGTCATATATTATCATAAAGGCTAAAGCTCAAGCATTACTAATCATGATGCATCACATATGATTTTTATCTAATTCAATTCATGTATACATGCTTTTACTCTCTAGTAATTTCTACACATATCATCAACTGCTGAAGATTATCTATAAATCCTCAATTTCCCTTCTTCAAGGCATAAACCCACCTTGCTTCAATTTCATCAATTAGAATAGGGTTAGACATAGAAAACACGTAATTTATTCATAATAACATTACTTACTACTATTTCAATCATAAACAATCAATATCCACTCAATTGGATCAACATACACCATAACCCACAACATTGAAGAAACCCTAACTTGAATTGGGGAATTCTTCATCAAATTGGGGGAATTCTAGGGGGCTTCATGGATGGAAGAATCCATGGATGAATAATATATCATACCTTGGATACAAATCCCTCACATATCATGGAAGATTGGAGGAATTTGACCTCGCTTGACCCTTCTTCTTCTTCTTCTTCTTCTTCTTTCTAGAGAGAGAATTTCTTGGAGAGAATTGGGTTCTTTTTGATGAGTTGAAATAATGACTAGGATAAATGAATTTAGGGGTCTAAACTCTTTATATAGTTAGTCTAGATAAAGTTATAATGACACCACTAAATCCTAATTAAAATTGGAAAACCCCAAAGTGCCCCTAACTTAACCCTTGAAACTGTCTCCAGGCCAGCACCCACTGAACCACGTCCACGGTCCGTGGATGGACCCATGTGTCATGGTGATGAACCATTGTTGGGGTGACTGGAGCCTGGTTTTTGATACCTTGACCCACGACCCCTCACCCACGGGGCGTGGACCCCTCTACGGGGTGTGCGTCCAAACGTAGGTCCACTATTTTGGGAAGTTTTGCTAAGGTCCTCCTCAAGGGCCCTTGGTTGGTCTTTGAGGGTTTGTACCTTTAAATTCTAACCCAAAACCCTTCATTTTAACTATGGGGAGTTATTCACGACTCTAACCCACCTGTCAAGCTCTAGTTTAGCCTACTAGTTTCTGGGGTGTTACAAATTCGCTTTTGGGCGTGAGTGTTGAATAAATCCTAAATTTGAAACTCATGTCTATTATGTGTGAAAAATATTTCTTTTTTAAGTGAGGGCTCTAGTTACATTGTTGGAGAATTGGTACCTTGGTGATTGTGAAAAGTGTATGTTGTGATGTCTATTGGTTGATCTATGTAATGTTTGATCCGCATGAGTTAGCTTGTTAAGTCTAGATGAAAATGTTTGCACTAATGTGATGGAATTGATTGATAAAGCCATATGATTGCTTGAGTTTGTATGTATGCTTCTACATAAGTGTCGTTTAGAATTTAGTGTGTCGCTTGAGGACAAACAACAAGTTTAAGTTGAAGGTGTTGATATACCATGAGTTTACGGTATTTTTTATGCGTTTCAGTTAGAGTTTGTGTGTGTCTTGGGCTATTATTTATTAGAAATAAAATTTTATGTGTAATTCTTGCAGGAAATAGGCTTGGATGCAGTTGATGAAGATGCGAGTTGAAAAGTGTAGAAGTAGCCACCAACGCAGCCACTCACAGACCGTAGGTCGAACAACGGGCCATGGATAGGCAGTCATAGGTCCTGGTCTGGGAGTTGAGTTTCAGTATTCAATCCACGGAGTTCCAGGACGGACCGTAGTCTAGTCCACGAACCGTAGGAGATGCATCGTAGGTGGAAGATCACGAAAATTTGACCAAGTACGGAACCACGGAGCAGATGAGGATCGTAGGTCGACCCACGGGTCGTCCTGCACATTCGTCGATGGAGATTAGAAAGTTGAATGTTCCAATACATGATTAATTTGTCTAAGTGTGGATTCACGAAGGGAGAGCTACGGACTGTATGTCAACCCACGGTTCGTAGGTCGTGCCGTCGATAGAAACCGCGTTCCAAGAGTTTATTTCCTTATTGTGTTTCATAGTTTATTTAGGATTTGTTTTCTATAAATAAGAGTTGTAATCCTCATTTTTGGGGGTTAGACATTATTGTAAACTTCTATTTTTTGTTTTTTGGGAATTAATTTGCAAACTCTTAGCAATTTGATTTCCGAAATTCGTCTGATAAAATTTTCACTTTGAATTCCAATTCAAGATTTGGGTTTTCATCTATTCTAACTGTAAGTTCATGAATTATTTTAACCTAATTATGAATTGTGAACTCTCAAGCATGAGTAGCTAAATCCACAACTAGGATTGTGAGAACCATGAGTTATCACGACCCGAGAGCACCCCCTAGTCGCAACATGGCATACTAGACCCCGAAGGGTTCTAATACAAGTCTCTTAGCTCATTCATTACATAGACAAGAAAAATAGTGCGGAATTAACCTTTTTATTCGAAACCATACTATTCAAAACATTCAAAAGTCTCATTTATAGAGCAGCAGAATGCTAAGTCTCACATGCCATCTGAGACAAACTTTTACAAGATAGGGTCACGGCCATTTCCAATCGAAGTATAGACAAAAGTCTTAAAACATAAGAACTATAAAGAATAAAAGCCCTTGTCCTCGACATATGAGGACATACCAAAAGAGGTCTTGAGAGAACTCTAATCCCAAATTTCACTAGAGAATGCAATCACTTGCCGGAACCTGCACATGTAGTAAAAATAAGAAAATACGGGTTAGCACACAAAGATGTACTAAGTATGATGGTCATGCAAAAACATGCCTTAAAAGGGACATTTTGTTGAAGGTCATGCTTTCTGCCATTTTTGTAAAACTTCATGAACATTGATACAAGAGGCATAATATAAGCAAAGTCACATAATTCACATGATACAAGAGGCATAATATAAGTCACAACCAACATACAAAGACACTTAATTCACATTTAACCCTTTACCTTCACCATGAGCCTCCACCTCAAATAACCCTCAAGCTATGCCTTGTGCAATGTATGGGTAGCGTCCCATACCACCACCCACACTAAGGCACCACCTTAAGTTCACCAAAACTGAACTTACCATTCATCCTTTCCACCTTTAAACAATAAAGAATTTAAGAGACACAAACATTACATAAATCACATCATCACATTAAGACCAACATCTAAGACAACTCTAAGTCATACTTGTGCAATGTGCAAGTAGCATCCCATACTACTACTCACACTAAGTAATTCTTTGAAGTAACCTTAGACAAGGCACATTCATATACAATAAGTCATGACAAGGAAGTAGTCTCATTATACAATCCAAGTATAGCATACATCTTCATATCTAAGCATTTAAGCCAACATTCTTCATTAGGTTCATTTAGGACACATTCATGCATTTAGAGGACTTTCACACATTTAGTCATTAAGACTTAGAGAACTCACTATAGCCCCTTCAAAGCCTACTCATGCAATGTATAGATACCATCTCATACTACTACCTACACTTTGTAGTGCCTATCAAGTAACTAGAGTTAACATCTCACATGATGGAAATAAGTGTTTAACCGACATAGACCATGCAAGCTAGACATGGAATCCGATGTACTATCCCACAACGTAAGAGTTGATCTCCTTGCCAAAGGAAAACTGGTTCATCAAGCTTAGGTGGTTTCATTAGCTAGGACCTATGTGGGCACATATTATGGGATATAAAAGATGTTCATTGACATCCGACCAAACGTTGGGAGAACCTCCATTTAACCATATCCTCTCGGTGCTTAGCCTACATTCCCAAAGAGTAGTTTCATTAACATTAGTGTACTAGAGAGGGCCACCAACATTAGGCCTACTGACCCAAAGTACTTTTCCCAAGAAGGGCCACCACCAATAAGCATACTATTTCAAGGTACTTTAAGGATAACTCATTGACTTTCCTAGTGAGAACCACCACCATTAGGTCTGCCATCTCTAAGTCTATCATTTCACACAAGGAGGCCACCACCATTAGGTCTACCGCTTCAAGGTTTAACACACATACACGAAAAGGCCACCAACATTAAGTCAAACTTGCTCTTTCAAGGCTATGATCAAAAATCCTCAATTCACCAACAATTCACCATAATTAGGCATAGATGATGATACAATTCAATAATCCAAATCAATCTAAGCTTAAATCCACCATGATTCATTCACAATCATAAAACCCACTTTATAAGTCACAATATAAGAATGGAGAGAAATTATGGTTTCATAGAGTAAAATAATCTTAAATCATGAATTAAACATCAATATAATTATATTTTATCATTTGAAAACGTTTGATGCAAGAACCCATGAGATTGAGTAAAACCTAGGGTTTTTGTGAAACTTGAAAACCTTGAAACTTCTTCAAAATTCACTCTAGGGTGAAAACTAACCTTAGATGAAGCATCACCATACCTTATACTTGAAGAATCCCAATCCTAGCTTGAAGTTGACCTTGATCTCCAATGGAGTTTCTAGAGAGAACTTTTTAGGAGGGAAGGGTTTTGATTTTGAGAAATGAAATTTAAATGAGTGTTCTAATAGTCTTAAAATATGTTAATACACCTAAAATAACCGTCCATGCACTTAAAAAGACTTGGGGTTAATTTACCAATTCACCACCAACAAGGCCAAATTAAAACCAGATTGGAGGTGCTAAACAACGGCTCCCCATCCACGGACCGTGGATAGTTTGACGCCTTGTACTATCACCTCGTCATTTGGTTCAGTGACATGGCTTTGGGGACCATGACCCACAGAGGCCATCCACGGGGCGTGGATGGACCTAAAGGGCGTGATCCCTTTCCGTGATTCACCATATTTTGGGCAGCTTGGTGGTTTCAAGGGGTCTTGGGGGGTTAGACTTAGGGTCATCTTCAAGGACCCCTAGGATGGTCCAAGGGGAGTTGTGCCTTGACGTTTAGCCTCTAAACCCTTCAACCTTGTCTCGGGAAAACATCAAACAACTTCTAAAATCAAGACAAACACAAATGCACACACTTTAGGCTCTAGTTTCACTAGTTCATTTTTAGGGTCGTTACCTTATCCCCCACTTAGGAACATTCGTCCTCGAATGACACTTTAAACACATCAAGGGGTAACGACTCAAGACTAGCAGCCCACAATCATGCATGCAACATCAATATAAATGCACACAACTAGGAGGAAACATCAACTGCACATCAATAAGCTCAAAACACAACAAGAATGAAGAAACTACATCTACAACTCATTATGCATCAAAATTCACATTCTTCATTTCATTGGAGGAACTTCCTTCTCCAAATCAAATCATGCTTATCAGAACATTATTAAGCATATTTAAGCAATTTTCTCATAAAATCTCAGTATGCAACTTTTCAATAAGGCACATTTAGGCATGTTCAACAAATCAACTCATGAAACATTTAGGCAACTCATCATAGATGCATATTAACATGAGGAACACAATTCATGAAAACTCATTTTTCTCGTTTAAATAAGAACTCAATTAGAACATGCATAACATAAGGAGACCATGGAAACTCATATTCACACAAGACTCCAACACATGAAACAAGTTATAAGGAACTCTTGGTTTCAAGCTTTAATAAGAATACAAGGAAAGAGATAAGGACATCAACACTCTAAACAACCTTACTATTCAACGTACCATCCCCCACTTAGGAGAAAACCCAACTAAGGTTATCATGAAACAACACAACGATATCATCACCACAAAAAGGAACTATAACTTACCGGTACCTTCATCTGAATTAGCTCCTTTGCCCTCTTTGGCTTGAAATGCATAGAAACGGTTCTTCTTTGGAGCATCAAGATTTGGGCCATTAAGAAAGATTTGTTTTTCCTCCCTTCCTCTAGCCGTAAGAGTAGGACAATGTTTCACTTGGTGATCATTCTTTCCACAACCATAGCACCCACTAGTATTGGCTAGGCACTTCCCATGATGCTTCTTTCCACAATTCTGACAAGTAGGTTTAGCAAATGGAGGTCTACTACATCTCTCTTCACTAGCCTTAGGAGCACTTGAAGAATCTTGGTTTAGAGCTCTCTTCTTGAACCTAGGTTGACCTTGCTCATCGAATCAACCCCTCTTCAAATCCCTATTCACCCTCTTAAGTTTGGACTCCTCAATATATTGAGCATACACAACAAGTGTAGAGATATTCATATCATCATGGAGCATCGTCGTACGACACTCTTCCTTAACTAGGTCGGATACACCAGTAACAAACCTACTCATCCCATCTCTAGGGTTAGTCACCAAGGATGGAGCATACTTAGACAATAGGGTAAACTTCAACGAATACTCCTTCACATTCATATTACCTTGACTAAGGTTTATAAACTCCTCCACCTTAACCTCTCTCTTCTCATGGGGAAAGTACTTACTAAGGAAAGCTCTCTTAAACTCCTCTCATTCTATAGGACCCGCTTCAACCAGCCTATTGGCTTTCCATTGAGTAAACCACACTTGGGCCACTTCTTTCAATTGATAGGAAGCCAACTCCGCTTTCTCCCTAGAAGTTACTCCCATAGCATTGACTATCTTATAAACATCATCTAAGAATTCTTGGGGATCTTCTCCCACTTTAGAGCCAAGAAAGATTCATCCTCACAAAGTCTCTCAATCTTGAGGTCACGGTACTCTCATTAACAATCACCCTAGGCCCCACATCTCTATTCACTTGAGCCATCATGGTTCGGGCTAGGGTTAGAAAAGCCGTCCTAATCTCTTTATTGGTCATGTCTGGGGAAACCACCGGAACTTCATTCTTTTGATGCACTTGGTCACCTTGAAGACCTTGATCACCTTGGGGAGGAACTCCCTCATTTACTACTTCCTCTTCCACTCTCCTTGCGGGCATCCTTCTTGTATTCATATCCTATAATCACAAGAGATAGATTAGGAAAATGACATCTATAAAGCTAAACTCTAAGGCACGACTTCAAGAATATGAACGAAGTGTAACTTTCTAACGTCCTATAGCCTCTCGCTCATAGATGTGTCACGACTCACACTGATGAACAAGACTCTACTAGACGTGGCTTGTGAGACATTGATCCTAAAAACTATTTCCAAAATCTTATGCTCTGATACCATGTTTGTCACAACCCGAGAGCACCCCTTAGTCGTAACACGACGTACTCGACCCCGAAGGGGTCTAATAAAAGCCTCTTAGCTCATTGATTGCATAGACAAGAGAAATAGTGCGAAATTAAAAATTTTTATTCAAAACCATACTATTCAAAACATTTAAAAGTCTCATTTATAAAGCAGTGGAATACTAAGTCTCACATGGCCATCTTAGACAAACTTTAACAAGATAGGGTCACAGCCCTTTACAATTGAGGTATAGACAAAAGTCATACAACATAATAACTAGAAACAATAAAAGTCCTTGTCCTCGACATATGAGGACATAACAAAGGAGGTCTTGATAGAACTCTAATCCCAAGCTTCACCTGAGAATGCAATCACTTGCCAGAACCTACACTTGTAATAAAAATAAGAAAATATGGGTTAGCACACAAAGATGTACTAAGTATGATGACAATGCAAAATCATGCTTTAAAAGGTACATTTTGTTGAAAGTCATGCTTTATACCATTTTTGTAAAACTTCATCAACATTGATACAAGAGGCATAATATAAGTCACCACTAACATACAAAGTAACATAATTTACATTTCAGCAAAAATCACATATAACCCTTTACCTTCACCTTGAGCCTCCACCTCAAGTAACCCTCAAGCTATGCCTTGTGCAATGTATGGGTAGCGTCCCATACCACCACCCACATTAACGAACCACCTTAAGGTCACCAAAAGTGAACTTACCATTCATTCTTTCCACCTTTAAACAATAAAGAATTTAAGAGACACAAACATTACATGAATCACATCATCACATTAAGACCAACATCTAAGACAACTCTAAGTCATACTTGTGCAATGTGCAAGTAGCATCCCATACTACTACTCATACTAAGTACTTTTTTGAAGTCATCCTAGACAATGCACATTCATATATAATAAATCATGACAAGGAAGTAGTCTCATTATATAATCCAAGTATAGCATACATCTTCACATCTAAGCATTTAAGCCAACATTCTTCATTAGGTTCATTTAGGACACATTCATGCATTTAGAGGACTTTCACACATTTAGTCATTAAGACTTAGAGAAATCACTATAGCCCCTTCAAAGCCTACTCGTGCAATGTATAGATAGCATCCCATACTACTACCTACACTTTGTACTACCTATCAATTAACTAGAGTGCACATCTCACATGATGGAAATAAGCGTTTAACCGACATAGACCACGCAAGCGAGACATGGAATCTAATGTACTATCCCACAGCATAAGGGTTGACTCCTTGCCGAAGGAAAACCGGTTCATCTAGCTTAGGTGGATTCATTAGCTAGGACCTCTGTGGGCACATAGTTATGGGATATGTATGATGTTCATTGAGATCCTACCTAACGTTAAGAGAACCTCCATCTAACCATATCCTCTCGGTGCTTAGCCTACATTCCCAAAGAGTAGTTTCATTAACATTAGTATACTAGAAAGGGCCACCAATATTAGGCCTACCGACCCAAAGTACTTTTCCCAAGAAGGGCCACTACCAATAAGCCTACTATTTCAAGGTACTTTAAGGATAACTCATTGACTTTCCTAGTGAGAGCCACCACCATTAGTTTTACCATCTCTAAGTCTATCATTTCACACAAGAAGGGGGAAACCACCATTAGGTCTACCGCTTCAAGGTTTAACACACACAAGGAAAGTCCACCAACATTAGGTCTACCGGTCAAAGGTGTTACATTCATATTAGCACCTAGAATCCTCATGAAAGGCCACTAACATTAAGTCTACCAATCCAAGGTTTAGCCTAGAATACTTCATTAGACATTTATAGAAAGGCTACCAAAATTAGGTGTACCAATTCTAGACATTCATTCATTCATTCGCAAAGAGGCTACCAACATTAGGTCTACCAAATTATGTTCATTTAGACACTTAAGTCAAAATACATTCATTGTTCAAGAGGAGGATGCCTAAGCCTACCAAGTCAAAAGATTACATTCAATAATACAACAAAAGGATACATTACCCAACCAATTCAATACATCACATTCATCATTATAGAACACTTCACTTTCCATCATCTTAATTCATGAGTGTTAAGAGAGAATATACTATCAATCAACAACACAACAACACTCTATACAAGATCATCATTCTATCATTGAAATCTCATGTAAATACTTCATATTATACATTCACATATACAATATCATGATAATACTTCAACTCATGAAACAATGCCTTCAAGGCCATGATCACAATAGAAAAAGTAATTAAAGACCTCCACCTTTCAAGTGGATCAACAATTCAATTACAATTCTACTTTAACATGGAATTAGGTCAAACTTGCCCTTTCAAGGCTATGATCACAAATCCTCAATTAACCAGAAATTCACCATAATTAGGCATAAATGATGATACAATTCAATAATCCAAATCAATCTAATCATAAATCCACCATCATTCATTCACAATCATCAAACCCACTTTATAAGTCACAATTTAAGAGTTTAGAGAAATCATGGGTTCATAGAGTAAAATCATCTTAAATCATCAATTAAATATCAATATAATCATAGTTTATCATTTGATAATGTTTGATGCAAGAACCCATGAGATTGAGTAAAACCTAGGGTTTTTGTAAAACTTGAAAACCTTGAAACTTCTTTGAAATTCACTCTAGGGTGAAAATTAACCATAGATGAAGGATAACCATACCTTATACTTGAATAATCCCACGAAATTTAAGAAGAAACACCTTGAAATCCCCAACCCTAGCTTGAACTTGACCTTGATCTCCAATGGAGTTTCTAGAGAGAACTTTTTAGGAAGGAAGGGTTTTAATTTTGAGAGATGAAATCTAAATGAATGTTTTAATACTTTTAAAATATGTTAATACACCTAAAATAACCATCCACACACTTAAAATGACTTGGGCTGAATTTACCAATTCACCCCCACCTAGGTGAACTAAAACCAAATTGCCGGTACCAAACGATGGCTCCCCATCCACGGACCGTAGATGGGTTGTCACCTCATACTCTCACATCGTAGTTTGGTTCAGAGACATGGATTTGGGTTCCATGACCCACGGAGGCCATCCACAGGGAGTGGATGGACCTACAGGGGATGGTCCCCTTCCGTGGTTCACCATATTTTAGGCAGCTTGGTGGTTTCAAAGGGTCTTGGGGGGTTAGACTTAGGGTCCTCCTCAAGGTAGGGGTGGTCCAAGGGGAGTTGTACCTTGATGTTTACCCCTAAATCCTTCAACCTTGACTCGGGACAACATCAAACCACTTCAAAACTCAAGACAAACACAAACGCACACATGTTAGGCTCTAGTTTCACTAGTTCATTTTTAGGGTCATTACATGAGCAATTAACAAAGTATGAATAATATTTAAGTAATTATTGAATAGTGTTTATGCATGTATTGTTAATCCTTTCAATTAGAAGTCTTTTTAACGGTTGCAAACGTAGAACTCACTTCGTTCCTACTTGCCGGACCAAGGGGGTAATGAATGAGAAAAGGATTAAACAACATAGATTTAGTGGATGCTATCTAATAGTTTAGTGTCAATTGGAGTGAGGGTGAAAACTAAACCATACATTGATATGATGATTAATCTGAGGTAAAGTTAAGGGTTAGTAAAGAATACACCCGTTGCCGGACCAAGGTGCATGCGTGGTGAAATTCCCTACTTGGAGGACCAATCGCTTAGGGATACCTAACTTACCAACTTTGCATGTAAAACACTAGAAAATGATTACTATTATTAGGATTACTACGTTAAGAGCCTGTGGGGAATACATATACCCTAGTTTCTCTCTTATATTGATAACTCAGAGTTTGAATCTTGTTTACTTGTTATTTATTCAACAATCTATTACTTTAGATACAACCTCCCTCCCCCATTTTTACTTTTCTCGAAAATAATTTGACTAAATGAAAATAATGGTGAGTTAAGTTTAAGTTTCAACCATATTCCCTCGTGGGATCGACCCCAACCTACAAGTTAGGTTCCTTATTTTACAACAATCGCTTGTACTTCTTTAAGGAGGTGTAATTTGAGCGTATCAAAAACACCCACAAAATCCTAATAATAAGACTGAAATGATAAACTAAACAAGGGATCCTCCAGAAAGCAAGAAGGCTCACCAACAACTCCGAAGCTAAACTGGATCAACGAAGTGCTGGATACTGATCCTGGTTACATGTATCTGCATAGTAAAAGATGCAGGAAAAATGGCATCAGTACATGGAATGTACGAGTATATAAGGGGAATTCTAAAACAAGACATAAGCTTGAAATGGAATTGAAGAAACACTTACCTCATCTCAACTCAACTCAACTCATTTAAATTTAAAGCAGTGATAAAGATGCAATATAAAGAAAAGCTTTTAAAAAAATAGATAGCAACTCAATGTATTAAAAAATACAATAATAACTCAGTTTTGTACATAAAAATACAAGTAACTCTGTGGGAGATACTCTAACCGACAACTATCACTATGAGCTATGTGTGATACAACGTCTAGCCTACAGTGCCAGAACTGTCCTATACTTTGCCGGGGTATAGAACCTACTACTAAGTGGATCCACTAGTCTATGCTAAAAAGCATTAAGGAATCTTCTAAAAAGTATGACCATTTCTACCCATGTTGGCTACATGGTTTATGGGGGTTGTGAGTTGTATGAACTCTCCCCCATATCGGTGCTCAATACTACTCCCAAAATATACTAGCTCATATGTTTTAAAAAAAAACACAACTGTTTCTATGGTTTGAGATTATTACTCAAATAAATCTCTCTATTAATAGAGTTGGTACTCAGAACTGCTCATGAAAACTCTTTCGCAAATCGGTGTTTCCACTCTTCTTAAATGTGAAAACATTTACTCTTGGGAATACTTAGTTCCCGTATATCATTTTAAAGAAAATGACTCAACTTTGCTATTTCTCAAACTCAAATGCTCAAGTTTTAAAACAAGTTCAAAAGTTTGTAGAAAGACTTCTTAAAATGATTCGAAGATCTATCAAAACTTGACTCTTAACTCTATCTTGAATTTGAATTTGAATTATGAATTCAAGGTTATGATTTGTGATAGGAAGGATATCATGATGATTAAATGAGTTTTAGATAGTTAATAATGAGAAACTATTGAAAAACATTGTATGGGGAGCAAGTCAGTGACGCGAAGATGAATTATAATATTTGGTCGCGAAATATTCTTTGAAAAAGTGGAGTCCGCTTCTCTCTGTGATATGAAGAGGGAAATTTCACTCTGGGTTGCGGACCTGGTACCTTATTTTTTGCCCGATCTTTTCTTACTCATTTTTCGACCCTAATTAGCCTAGAATCGAATGGTTTCTTTTCCAATCACTTAGATTTGAATAATCAACTTGTACACGATAATCTACTCCAATCCACCCTCAATTCACGAACTTTTATCTCAAGAACTCATCACACCCATCGTAATTCAAGAACAGAAACAATACTTTCAAGAAACAAATCAAGAACTCAAATTCTACAACATCAAGAACGAAACATCGCTGAAAATAACTTGATTGGCGTGTGGGTGAACGAAACCAACACTATGAGAATCTCACATACCTCTTAGGGATCAAACCCTTAGCAAAATGAACATTGATTTCTCAAAACTTGATGAGCGCCTTGACTTTTCTCCTCTTTTCTTTTCTTTTCTCTTCCTGTATTCTTTTCTAAAGCCCTAACGTAAATTAGGATTGTGTAAACTGAACCAAATCAGTTTAGACCCCTAATTAACTACAAAAAAAAATTAAATCTGATAGGGTAAGGAAAGGACCAAAATACCCCTCATATTTTTGGGTAACTTTCCTTAACTGGATAGCCCGACTTCAAACAGGCATATCTCACTAATAGGAGCTCGAAAATTAGCAAAATCGATGGCGTTAGAAAGAGGTTTCTGTGAACTTTAATTTGATATCTTATGGGCCACCTAAATCATCATGTACTGTACTGAAATTTATGGTCGTTTGAACTTGACCCTAAACTCATAACTTAAGCATAACTTACAAAATTTCAGATTTTGCTATTTCCAATCAAGTTCTTTCTATTCTTAGCTCTTTCAAATACTAAGGTGTTACAATATCTCCCCCTTGGGAACATTCATCCTCGAATGAGATTACTCTAAGTAGACCAAGGGTGGTAACATCTGGCACCCAGTTCAAACACTAAATATGCAAATTAACATAACATTTCAACTTAAATAAATGCCAAGAAAAGGATTAGTACCTTTATTTGGAATTTCTCCAGACTCAAAAAAATGTGGGTATCTCTTTTTCACATCTTCTTCAGCTTCCCAAGTAGCTTCCTCATCAAAATGATTCCTCCACAGAACTTTGACTATCTCCTTGGTTCTCAACTTGCGAACCTGACAATCCAAAATCTGGACATCAATCTCCTCATAAGACAAGCTAAACTTAATATCAATGTCTTCAGTCGATATGATAAGTGAAGGATTGCCCATACACTTCTTCAAAATTGAAATGTGAAATATCGAATAAACCATTGCTAATTCTAACGGTAGCTCCAATTCATAAGCTACATTGTTAATCCTCTTGGATATCCTGTAACGGCCAATATATCAGGGACTAAGCTTCCCTTCTTGCCAAAGCACATAACATCCTTCATGGGTGAAATCATCAAGTAAACCCAATTATCTACTTCTTTAATACCTCGAAAACTTATAGGCTAAACTAGAGTTAAATGAAAGGGTTAAAAATCATAAAATGACTCCTCGTAGATTAGTAGACCATCTAGAGTTGAAATGAGGTTGACAAGGGTCAAGGCGAAGGGAAAAGTACCAAGGTAAGGCCAAAAGCCAAGGCTGCCCCAAAACTTGGGCACACTACCTAAACTTCCACATCCATCACCACGACCTATGGTCTTGACCACGGTTCGTGGGAGGCCACGTGGAGTTGCCTTGGCCAAGGAGGAGAAGCCCCAAGTGGCCTAGCCACCACCTCAAGGTCCACGAGAGGGACCACGACCAGTGGTCTTGACCACGGTTCGTGGAGCCCCTCGTGAAGATGCCTTGGGCATTCGGGCTAGGGGCTTCAAGTAGAATAGCTGCTACCTCAAAGACCACGAGAGGGACCACGGCTCGTGGTCTTGACCATGGCTCATGGAGCCCTTCATGGGAATGCCTTGGGCATGTAAGCTAAAGGAACAATGTGCCTAGATACTGCCCCACACTTCACGAGTAGGACCACGGATCGTGGTCCTCACCACGACTCATGAAGGTGGCTCGTGACACCTGGGTGTGGTCACTTAATGAAGGTTAGTTAAGAATTTTCCTATTTTAGTCCAATTAAAGTAAGGTCGTTTTGGGTATTTTTAGGGGTACTATATAAGTTACTTTTAAGTCAAATCCCCTAGACTAAGTCATTTTTCACAAAAACACAAACCAAAGTAAAAGTTCATCTCCCTCACAATATTTCTCTCTCTAAAACTCAAAGAAGAAGAAGAAGAGTAGAATTGGAGCTAGGGTTTGGTGATTTCAAGGCTTCTTCCTCAAATTCATTGAAGATTATTAATGAAGGTATGGTGGCTTTTCATCTATGGGTAGCTTCCACCAATAGAGTCCCTTCAAAACTTGATTTCAAAGCTTTCAATTTCCCCAAATGCTAGTGTTTCAATCTAAGTCATGGGTTCTCTTTCAAAACATTTTCAATGGTTTAATTATAAAGGATTATGATTGAATTGTTGATTTAAGATTAAATTCCCCCAAGAACCCATGAATCCCCCATATTGCTAAATTGTGAATTCATGATGTGGGTTGATTGATTATAGAAGCATGTCGATTGATTATGTCGATATTGATTGAGTTAATTGAATCATGATATTCCTCATCTCTAATGTAGTAATTCTAGATGTTTGGCTTGAATGGGATTCATGGTCCTTGAAGGGAACATTATGAGGGTTTGTACATGTTTATGAGAATTGTGTATTACCTTATGATTCACTTAGAAAGTGAAGATTCATTGACTATGGTGTAATTGTGGTATTGTTGAAAGATCATTCTCCCCATACCCTTACACATGAATATGCATGTAATGTCTATGACTATGATAGTATTGTTGTGCTGATTGAAAGGCCATTCTCATGAACACACTATGAATATGAGGTGAAAGGTTTACTAACGTATTGATGATTCTAAGGTTGAAAGTCCATTCTCACCTAATTGAATCCATGAGAAATTTTATGATTTGTGTTGAATAAAGGGTAAGATACTCCTTCACACATTTAAATATAATTCAAGACTACATATATAAATTTTGGAAAAGTAATGCTTAGCACCGAATGGATATGGAATGTGAGGTAGAGGCCCTGCTGTCAACTCAAAAGGCCGGGTCATCAGTAACCTCATGAGATGGAAGCTCCCGTCAATACAATAGGTTCGGGGTTTCTAGAAGCAATCTCCTATCCCATAACTATGTGCCCACATAAGTCTTTAGCTAGTGGATCCACCTAAAAGCTAATACATTTAGTTCTACCTTAGGCAAGTAGGATAATTCTTTTCGGTGTGGGACATGACACCGTATTCCATGTAGCTCACATGGTCTATGTCGGTTAATGTTATTTCCCTCCATGGCAAGAATATGAACTATGACAAGAACATGAACATGAACAATACATATGACTTCTCAAGGAGTTCTACTTAGTGTGAGTGGGGCTATGGGACTTCACTTATGCATTGTACAAGTAGGCTTTGGAAGGGATTTATGGTGTGGTTTCCTTATGGTATGAAGACATATGAATTTATGCACGTATGATATGGATTGTTGCTATGAGTGTCTTTCCTTGTTACAAGTTAATGAACTTAAATGTTTCCTTGTTTATGAATATTGGCTATGGATGAGGACAAGTTATGATATGTATGATTATTGTGGCCTAAAAGTGGTACTTGCCATTAGATAGGATTATGGGATCCTGTCTATGCATTGCACAAGTATAACTTAGGGTTTCTTATGAATGGGTTTGACCTATGTATTTACTCTATTGTGTATGATGATTCTTAAAAATGTTAAAGTGCATGGTTTCAATTAAATTATCCCTTTTTGCATGTTTCAAGGATTTTATTTCGTGTGTTCCATATTTAGTGCAATCTTTGTACTAACCCGTATTTTCTACATTTTTCTATATATGTAGGGTCCCGGTGGTTGAGTTGTGCTTCCTTCTTGATCAAGAGCTTGGATTGACTATTCTCCACGCTTTCAGTGAGTTCTCATGGTTCGAGGAAGAAGTTGTCATTTCTAGTCTCTATCTTACTTTCTCTTTTTGAGACTATGTTGAAAAGGGTTGTCACCCTTATTGATTCTCGATTGTATTAGATGGTTAATGAGACAATGTCTGAACTTCTATTTTGATATTATGAAAAACTTCAGTTGTAAAATGTTTTAATTCCACATCATTTCTATTACTTGTGTTTATGATATTCTAAGGGCTTGTATGAGACCCATTCGGGGTGAAGTACGACGTGTTACATCTAGGGGGTACCCCTGGGTCGTGACAAACTTTGTAATTAGAGCACAAGGTTTAGAATGATTCTAGGATGATGTCTCATAAACCACGTCTAGTAGAGTGTTGTTCATGAGTGTGAAGTGCGCCACATTTATGAATGAGAGGCTATAAGATGCTTAGGAAATTTGACTTCTTTAATTACTCTTTAGTTGTGCCTTAGAGTTTTAACTCTATGAAGTCCTTTTCCTAATCCTTCTATTGTATCTATAGGATATGAATACAGGAAGGGCGAATGCAAGAAGGATGGAAGAGGAGAATGTGAATGAGGGAGTTCCTCCCTAAGGTCCTCAAGTTCCTTAAGCTCCTATTAATGATGGGGGCTGTGACAAATGTTGAAATAAGGTCGGCTCTCCAAGTATTGACCCAATCCGTGACGGCCCAAGTCAATAGGGATACTAGGACTCATGTGAACCCCAATGTGAGTACAACTGCTTCAAGGATAAGGGACTTTACTAGGATGAATCCTCCTATGTTCCATGGCTTCAAAGTGGAAGAGGACCTACAAGGGTTTATTGATAAGATCTATAAAGTGTTTGATGCTATGGGAGTGTCTCCACAAGAAAAGGCGAAACTAGCCGCCTATCGATTGAAGGATGTGGCTCAAGTATTGTATGAGCAATGGAAGGGTGAAAGACCCATAAGAGCGGGCCCGATAGATTGGGAATTGTTCAAGTTGGTCTTCCTTGATAGGTTCTTTCCCCTAAAGTTGAGAGAATGAAATATGCAAGAGTTCATAAATCTTCAACAAGGGAGTTTGACTGTGAAGGAATATATGCTCCAACCTTAGTAGTGGATTTGAAGGCCAAGATGAACAAATTTGTGAAGGGGGTATCCGACTTGGTAGTCAATGAATGTCGTTCGAAAATGCTAATCCCAAGTATGAATATTTCACGTCTCATGGTCCATGCCAAACAAATTGAGGAACAAAAGCTCAAGCAAGTGAATCGAGTAGTAAAAAGAGCAAGGTCCGATGATGGGAATTATTCCAAGGGTAACTTTGAGGGTCAAGGTAGACCAAGGTTCAAGAGAACGTTCTCCAACCAAGGCTCCTTTAGTGCTCCAAGGGACAACAAAGATAGAGTTTCTAACCCTAAGTCTCAAGGAGGCAATAGTGGTGGATCTTCTATGGTGAGGCCTACATGTGCTAAGTGTGGTAAGAAACATGATGGTAAATGTCTTGCTGGCATGGGTGTTTGCTATGGTTGTGGTAAGACTTGGCATCAATTGAAGAATTTCCCAAACCTTGCGGCCAAGGGGAGAGAAGATAAGCAAACTCCTCCTAGCGGTTCAAATTCTGATGCTCCCAAGAAAAACCACTTCTATGCTCTTTAATCCCGAGGTGACCAAGAGAGCTCCCCGAATGTAGTGACTGGTAAGTTGCAAGTCTTTTCCTTTGACGTATATGCATTGTTAGATCACGGTGCCACTTTGTCCTTTGTGACACCTTTTATGGCCATGAAATTTGAAATACTCCCCGAAGTGTTAATTGAGCCTTTTTTGGTTTCTACCCAGGTTGGTGAGTCGGTAGTGGCAAAAAGAGTCTATAGGAGTTGTCCTATTTTTGTCCCATAAAGTTACCTTGGTGGATTTAGTGGAGTTAGACATGTTAGATTAATGTGATTTTGGATATGAATTGGTTGCATGCTTGTTATGGCTATATTGATTGTAGGACTCCGGTAGTAAAGTTTCAATTTCCAAATGAGTCTACTTTAAAGTGGAAGGGGGGAAATTCTATCCCTAGAGGTCAATTTGTCTCTTGCCTCAAAGCTAGGAAAATGATCTCCAAAGGGTACATTTACCATATTGTTAGGGTGATAGATGTTGAGTCTGAAACCCTTTCCTTTGAGTCGGTCCCTGTGGTAAGTGAATTTCTGAAAGTCTTTCCCGATGATTTTCTCGGCATTTCTCCCAAACGGGAAATAGATTTTAGCATTGATCTCTTGCCGGATATGCAACCTATCTCCATTCCTCCTCATATAATGGATCCGGCCGAATTGAAAGAGTTGAAGGAGCAACTCAAGGATTTGTCAGACAAAGGCTTCATTCAACCAAGTATCTCGCCATGGGGTGCTCCAGTGTTGTTTGTTAGAAAGAAGGATGGGTCTCTCGGAATGTGTATTGACTATTGATAATTGAATAAGGTGACCATTAAGAATAATTATCCCCTTCCTAGGATCGACGATTTGTTTGATCAACTTTAAGGGGCTAACTATTTCTCCAAAATAGATCTTCGTTCGGGTTACCATCAACTAAGGGTGAGAGGGGTTGACATTCCCAAGACGACCTTTAGGACCAAGTATGGTCACTATGAATTTGTGGTTATTTCATTTGGATTGACAAATTCCCCGGCGGCATTTATGGACGTAATGAATAGAGTGTTTAGGCACTGCCTTGATATGTTAGTGATCGTGTTTATTGATGATATTTTAATCTATCAAAGGAGTGAAAATGAGCACATGAACCATTTGAGAATTGTATTTCAAGTCCTTAAAGACCACCAATTATATGCTAAGTTTAGTAAATGTGAGTTTTGGCTAAGGTCCATAGCCTTCCTTAGTCAAATTGTGTAGAGCAAGGGTATTGAGGTAGATCCTAAGAAGATGGATGCGGTCAAGTGTTAGCCTATACCTCTAACTCCTACCGATATTAGAAGCTTTTTGGGTTTGGCCGATTACTATAGGAGGTTTGTTGAGGGTTTTTCCTCCATTGCTTCTCCGTTGACGGCCTTGACTCAAAAAAAAGCTAAGTTTGTGTGGTCGGAGGCTTCTGAGAAAAGCTTCCAAGAGTTGAAAGATAGACTTACTTCCGCTCCGGTTTTGACCTTACCAGAAGGTACCAATTGCTTTGTTGTGTATTGTGATACCTCTCGAGTGGGTTTGGGATGTGTCCTTATTCAACATGGTAAGGTGATTGCCTATGCTTCAAGGCAACTCAAAACTCATGAAAAGAATTATCCAACCCATGATCTCAAATTAGCGGCGGTAGTATTTGCCTTGAAAATATGGAGACATTATCTATAAGGGGTGCATGTTGATGTGTTCACCGATCACAAGAGTCTTCAATATGTGTTTAGCCAAAAAGACTTGAATCTTCGACAAAGAAGGTGGTTAGAACTTTTGAAGGACTATGACATGAGTGTCTTTTATCACCCCGGCAAAGATAATGTAGTTGCAGATGCCCTTAGTCGATTGTCTATGGGTAGTGTGGCCCATGTAGAGGATGAGAAGAAGGAATTAGTCTGTCATGTGCATAGGTTGGCCCAACTAGGTGTCCAATTAGTGGATTCCACCAAGGGTGGTGTCATTGTCCTTAATGGTTCCGAATCATCCTTTGTAATGGACGTGAAGTCCAAGCAAGACCTTGATCCCATGTTAGTTGAGTTGAAAGAATCGGTACTCAACAAATCCGTTGAGGCTTTCTCCCAAGGGGGAGATGGGGTGCTTAGGTACCAAGGCCAGTTATGTGTTTTGTATATTGATGGTTTGAGAGAGTGAATTCTAGAAGAAGCTCATGGTTTGTGGTATTCTATTCATCAGGGAGCCACCAAGATGTACCGTGATCTACGGGAAGTCTATTGGGGGAATGGTATGAAGAAGGATATAGCGGGTTTTGTAGCCAAATGTCTGAATTGCCAACAAGTTAAGGCCGAGCATCAAAGCCCGGGAGGCTTATCTCAAGATATAGATATTCCCACTTGGAAGTGGGAAGATGTGAATATGGATTTTATTGTGGGTTTGTCTGGTACTCGAAGGCAACATGATTCTATATGGGTCATTGTGGATAGAATGACAAAATCTGCCCACTTTATCCCCATCAAGATTTCATTTTCGGTGGAAGACGATGCCAAATTGTACATCAAGGAGATAGTGAAGTTACATGGAGTTCCTTCATCTATCGTTTCGGATCGGGGTACTCAATTTACTTCACACTTTTGGAAGGCATTCCAAAAAGGGCTTGGTACTAAGGTCAAGCTTAGTACGACTTTTCCCCCTCAAACGGATGGTCAAGTGAAGCGCACTATCCAAACCCTAGAGGATATGTTGAGGGCATATGTTATAGACTTCGAAGGTAATTTGGATGACCATCTACCATTAGTAGAGTTTGCCTACAACAATAGTTACCACTCAAGCATTGCCATGGCTACTTTTGAAGCATTGTATGGTAGGAGATGTAAATCTCCATTTGGTTGGTTTGAGGTAGGTGAAATTTCTCTAATTGGTCCCGAATTAGTTTATGAGGCCATTGAGAAAGTCCAACTCATTAGAGAGAGGTTGAGGACGGCCTATAGTCGGTAAAAGTCTTATGCCGATGTTAGGAGAAGGGATCTAGAATTTGAAGGTAATGATTGGGTCTATTTGAAAATCTCACCTATGAAGGGTGTGATGAGGTTTGGCAAGAAAGGGAAACTTAGTCCCCGGTATGTAGGCCCATATCAAATCTTGAAATGTGTTGGGAAAGTTTCCTACGAGTTAGACTTGCCGAATGAGTTGGCTCCGATTCACCCGGTATTTCATTATTCTATTCTCAAGAAGCGTATTGGTGATCCTGTATCCATCATTCCTTTAGAAGGTTTGGGAGTTGATGAGGGTCTTTCTTATGAAGAGATTTCGGTAGAGATTTTAGACCAACAAGTTAAGAGGTTAAGAAACAAGGAAATAACTTTTGTAAAGGTGTTATGGAGGAACCATTTAGTTGAGGGCGCTACATGGGAGGCTAAGGCCGATATGAAGTCCCGTTATCCTCATCTTTTTCCTCTACTCCTATCCAAACTTGAGGTAAGTAGTTCTCTTAAGTTTGGTGTTTTGGGAGTCATGTGTGTTATATGTGTTCTTCATGATTTTTCCTTATGATATGCATGTTCTCCTGAGAATTCACATTTAGTATGAAATGAGTTTTCATGATTTATATGTCCCTCTTGTTGTTGTGCATTTTAGTATAATGAGTGCATATTTGACTTAATGAGATGATGAGATGATTTGATGAACATGCTTAGTTATGTTTTTGATGAAATGGCATATTAGCTCCATAATGTTGTGTTGAGCTTGATTTGAGTGGAGAAGGTAGTTCCCCCTATGTTTATGTGAAATGATGAGTTTTGTGCATAATGGGTTGTGGATGTAGCTCCTACTTCCTTGTGTTGCATTGATTATGTCTTGAGATGGAGTTGACATTTCCTCCTTTAGATTGTGCATTATTTTGATGGTGCATGCATGATGGGCGCTAGTCTTGAGTCTTTATTTCCGTAAGATTTCTAAATCGTCATTCCAGGACGAATGTTTCCAAAGGAGAGATAATGTAACACCCCGGAAACTTATAGACTGAACTAGAGCTAAATGAAATGGTTAAAAATCATAAAATGACTCCCCGTAGATTAGTAGACCATCTAGAGTTGAAATGAGGATGACAAGGGTCAAGGCTAAGGGGCAAGTGCCAAGGGGAAAGTGCCAAGGCAAAAGGGCCAAGCCAAGGCCAAAGGCCAAGGCTTCCCCAAAACTTGGGCACACTGCCTCAACTTCCATAGTCATCACCATGGCCAGTGGTCTTGACCACGACTTGTAGGAGGCCTCGTGGAGTTGCATTGGCCAAGGAGGAGAATCCCCAAAGTGGCCTAGTTACTGCATCAAGGTCCACGAGAGCGACCACGGCCAGTGGTCTTGACCACTCCTCATAGACCCCCTCATGAAGATGCCTTGGGTATTCGAGATAGGGGCTTCAAGTAGCACAGGTACTGCCTCAAGGACCACCGTGGTCAAGACCACGAGCCATGAGGGACCATGGCTCGTGGTCTTGACCACGGTTCGTGGAGCCCCTTGTGGGAATGCCTTGGGAATTTAAGCTAAAGGCACTATGTGCCTAGCTACTGCCACACACTTCACGAGTAAGACCACAGATCGTGGTTGTTGCCACAACTCGTGACACCTGGGCAAGGTCATTTAATGAAGGTTAGTTATGTCTTTTCCTATTTTAGTCCAATTAAAGTAGGGTCATTTTTGGTATTTTTAGGGGTACTATATAAGTTGTTTTTAAGTCAAAATCCCCTAAACTAAGTCATTTTTCACAAACACCCAAACCAAACTAAAAGTTCATCTCCCTCACAATATTTCTCTCTCTAAAACTCAAAGAAAAAGAATATTAGAATTGGATCTAGGGTTTGGTGATTTCAAGGCTTCTTCCTCAAATTCTTTGAAGATTCTTAACCAAGGTATGGTGGCTTTTCATCTATGGGTAGCTTCCACCCATGGAGTCCCTTCACAACTTGATTTCAAAGCTTTCAATTTCCCCAAAAGGTAGTGTTTCAATCTAAGTCATGGGTTCTCTTTCAAAACATTTTCAATGGTTTAATTATAAAGGATTATGATTGAATTGTTGATTTCAGATTAAATTCCCCCAAGAACCCATGAATGCCCCATATTGCTAAATTGTGAATTCATGATGTGGGTTGATTGATTATAGAAGCATGTCGATTGATTATGTCGATATTGATTGAGTTAATTGAATCATGATATTCCCCATCTCTAATGTAGTAATTCTAGATGTTTGGCTTGAATGGGATTCATGGTCCTTGAAGGGAACATTATGAGGGTTTGTACATGTTTATGAGAATTGTGTATGACCTTATGATTCACTTAGAAAGTGAAGATTCATTGACTATGGTGTAATTATGGTATTGTTAAAAGATCATTCTCCTCATACCCTTACACATGACTATGCATGTAATGTCTATGACTATGATAGTATTGTTGTGTTAATTGAAAGACCATTCTCATCAACACACAATTAATATGATGTGAAAGGTTTACTCACGTATTGATGATTCTAAGGTTGAAAGTCCATTCTCACCTAATTTAATCCATGAGCTATTTTATGAGATGTGTTGAATGAAGGGTAAGATACTCCTTCACACATGTAAATACAATTCAAGACTAAATACATAAATTTTGGGAAAGTAATGCTTAGCACCGAGTGGATATGGAATGTGAGGTAGAGGCCCTCCCATCAATTCAAAAGGTCGGTTCATCTAAAGTAACCTCATGAGATGGAAGCTCCCCCGTCAATACAATAGGTTTAGGAAGTCTAGATGCAATCTCCCTATCCCAAAACTATGTGCCCACATAGGTCTTTAGCTAGTGGATCCACTTACAAGCTAATACATTTAGTTCTACCTTAGGCAAGTAGGACAACTCTTTTCAGTATGGGACATGACACCGGATTCCAAGTAGCTCACATGGTTTATGTCGGTTAAGGCTATTTCCCTCAAGACAAGAATATGAACTATGATAAGAACGTGAACATGAACTATACATATGACTTCTCAAGGAGTTCTACTTAGTGTGAGTAGGGTATGGGACTTCACTTATGCATTGCACAAGTAGGCTTTGGAAAGGGGTTATGGTGTGGTTTCTTTATGCTATGAAGTTATATGAATTTATGCATGTTTGATATGGATTGTTGCTATGAGTGGCTTTCCTTGTTACAAGTTAATGAACATGAATGTTTCCTTGCTTATAAGTATTGGTTATGGATGAGGAAAAGCTATGATATGTATGATTATTGTGGCCTAAAATTGTACTTGGTATTAGATAGGATTATGGGATATTGTCTATGCATTGCACAAGTATAACTTAGGGTTACTTATGAATGGGTTTGTCTTATGTATTTACTCTATTGTGCACGATGACTCTTAAAAATGTTAAAGTGAATGGTTTAAACTAAATTTTCCCTTTTTTGCATGTTTCAAGGATTTTATTGAATGGCTTCCATACTTAGTGCAATATTTGTACTAACCCATATTTTCTACATTTTTCTATAAGTGTAGGGTCTCGATTGTTGAGTTGTGCTTCCTTCTTGATCAAGAGCTTGGATTGACTATTCTCCACGCTTTCGGTGTGTCCTCATGGTTCGAGGACGAAGTTGTCATTTCTAATTTCTATCTTACTTTCTCTTGTTGAGACTATGTTGAAAAGGGTTGTGACCCTTATTGATTCTCGAATGTATTAGTTGGTTAATGAGACAATGTCTAGACTTCTATTTTGATTTTATGAAAATACTTCAATTGTAAAAAGTTTTAATTCTGCATCATTTCTAATCCTTATGTTTGTGATATGCTAAGGGCTTATATGAGACCCCTTTGGGGTCAAGTACGCCGTGTTACATCTAGGGGGTACCCCTAGGTCGTGACAACTTCAAAATCTAAGTCTCTTCTCCTAACATCTGTATAGGATTTCTGACGACTTTGTGTTGTTTCCAACCTTTCTTGAATAATCTTCACCTTCTCCATGGCTTGATGAACCAAGTCTCGTCCTATCAACCCAGCTTCACCAACCTCAAATCATCCAATAGGAGATCTATATCTTCTCCCATAAAGAGCCTCATAAGGACCAATCTGGATGCTAGAGTGATAACTAATGTTGTAAGCAAACTCTATAAGAGGTAAGTGATCATCTCAATTACCCTTGAAATCGATCACACATACCCTCAACATATCCTCTAAAGTCTAAGTTCTGTGTTCTGCTTGACCATCAGTCTGTGGATGAAAAGTGGTACTAAGGTTCACCTTCGAACCCAAACCTTTTTGGAAAGACTTCCAGAATTATGTAGTGAATTGTGCACCTCTATTTGATATGATGTAAACCAGAACTCCATGAAGTCTGACTACCTATTGAATATATAACTTAGCATAATCTTCTGCTGAATGGGTAGTCTTTACCAGTAAGAAATAGGCTAATTTACTTATTCGATCTACAATAACCTAAATTGAATCATGCTCTCTGTAAGACCGTGGTAAATCTGTAATGAAATCCCTATTGATCATCTCCCACTTCCATTTAGGAATATCTATACTCTGAGCCATACCACCGGGCCTCTGGTGCTCTACCTTGACTTGTTGGCAATTTGTACACTTAGCAATGAACTCTGCAATGCCCCTCTTCATACAACTCCAACAATAGACTTCTCTCAAGTCATGATACATCTTTGTCGAACCTGGATGGATAGAATATCTGGAGCTATGAGATTCCTCCATGATCCTCTCTTGGAGTTCATCCACCTTTGGTACACACAATCTACCTTCGTACCTCAATACACCACTCCCCCTTGTTCAAAAGTCCTCACTTTTTGCATATGAACATTTAACTTCAATATTTCAAGCAAAATAGGATCTTGGTCTTGTTTCTCTTTCACTCTAGACACTAGTGACCATCCAACCCCATTAATCACCACTACTCATCCTTCATTGGAATCCATTATCCGGAATCCCAATCATGCAAGTATGTGCACAACATTTTCTAACTCTTTCTTTCCTTACTCAACATGGGCGGTACTACCCATAGACAATCTGCTTAAAGTATCAGTAAGAACTTTAGCCTTACCTGGGTGATAGAGAATATTCATGTCATAATCCTTGGGTAACTCCAACCACCTCCTCTGTCTTAGATTAAGCTGTTTCTGACTAAACATGTAAAACCCTAAAATTCTAACCAAGAGTCACTTGTCAATACACCATTACTTAATCACTATTGTATGTTTTACTCTCATTTTAGGAACTTGAAATGTTGTGATATTTGCGAACTTGCTTAACATATATTGTGATGGTAATTTAAGGTATTGTATTGGGGTATTTGTGTAATATTCTAATTAAAATTATGTATAACTTGAATGGGAGGTGAGGGTTATACATATAGGTATATATGCATGCATTTTGGGCAGCCAACCTTTTTTTGGGCAGCCACCTGTTGGAGGCAGTTGTGCATGTGATAAACATCACTCTTGAGACTATATGTTTACACCTCCTCTATAGTGAAATTCATGTTCCTTAGCTCTAAGAAACCTGGTGAACTCTCTCTAACAATATTACTTTCAAAATCACAAGAGCAAAACTTGGTCCTTTTGGCTGGAATTCGAGATACACCCTTCTCTTTGGTGAGTAGTCAAAATCTGTTTCTGAGTTATTTAGTGTTTAGTACTTTTGTAATATCTCGCTCTCTAGAACGCATTGTTCAGTGAATAAATATGTTTTGGAAAGCTAAATTGTGTACCTACAACTCTTATGTTTGTGAAAAACTCTAATTTAGCCGTTATGGATTCGCAATATGGGACGCAACATAGGACAAGTTCTGTCCAGATTTCGAATTTAGAAATCCTGTATGAACAACTGTGAGTGTATCGATGATATCCTTTTGTACAAAAAATATTTTGCGGTGATTCTGCATTGTTTGCAACCTTAAGAGAGTACCTACATCTTTAATGAAGGATATACAGTCCAGTTTTGCTGTTTTCCTTTTCAAATCTAAGTTACGACATGAGGTACTAGGCTGGCCAGAACTACTGTTTTGGGAGCATAGTCGTATTTGTACAGGCTAAGCTTACTTGTGATGATAATCTTGTTTTACATTAACATTATTGAACTACTAGAGATTAAAGAAGTTATTTCATTTTATTTTAAGGCTGTATATACTCATGAACAAGTTGAGGACCTTGATACGTTGGTTGGTCTACGGTTTGAACTCTTGAAGTTGTGTTGGACTGTTTCTAAGCTAAGCACTGAGGTTTGTGTATGAACTTGTACTTGTACTCTTTTAACTGCTGGTATATCAGAAAGTTTATTTTGGTACCTTGGTTACTTCTTGTCACTTTGCATTGTCGTGTTGGTATCCTTTAAGACGTTAAAGACTATTGTGTAACTCGCCAACTTGTACGGATTGTTTGATCACTTGGCACTCTTGTTGGGACCTTGTCCTTCTAGTGGCTGTGACTTTGTCACTATTGGCATGCCTCTTGATTCGGATAATTTGCCATCTTGTCTCTGGATTTTTAGTCCATCTTAAGAATGAAAGTTGTCCATTTTAAGTACGAACTAGAAAGCCATTTTTAATATGGTTCTTGGTTCTCTTGATTATTGCGTTTTGACCCTTCTTGATACAGGTCTTCGGCACTTCTTGATACATGTTTGTGCTTGGGGTGACGACATGATGTATATATTAGGCGAGCATTGTTGTTGAATCTCTTGGAAAACTGTGCTATGAGCGTTCTTGACATTTGGATCTTTAAATATCGAACTTGATACTCTTTATATATTGTTTACTTGATTGATTTATTATGTTCAATTATGTTGCCCATGACTTGAGAAAGGTAACTTGGTGAATCTGAGGGCTCCGAACCTATAGTTTTTGCACCACTAAGCTATATGCTTAGCGCTAGTTGTTTCTATTGTAAGGAATGTTCGAGAGGATGCATGAAGTTGGCCATTGGAGATGGAGATTTTGAGAATCTTAAGGAAGATCACAATTCCATATAGGCATCTATATTTTGTTTAAACCTTAGGTCTTGTACATGATCTGTGTTGTATATTTACATGAAATTTTGAGGGCTAATTTGATCATGACACCATGGGTTGTAATATAAGTATGTCTATATGTTTTGTTCGTTTGGGCTGTGCAAACCCAAGTCTTGTAATATACGAAATTTACTATTAGTTTTGAATGTTTGTGTGAAGCATGAATCGGCTGATTTTGTGCTCGGAAGTTGGTAATATTCTTGTTATCTAATCTTTAGTGTGAGGATAATATATGCATGAAATACTCGTCAGTTATTTGCTTAAATTATTCTGGGAGGGTTTTTCCGTTATAAGTTAAATTACGCGCTATGTCTGTTTTAACATCAAATAAAAGTTTAAATGGGCAAGATGTATATCCTTAACCAAATTATTTGTTATGAACCTAATCCCTCTACTAGATTAAAATCAATATGGACATAGTTAACCTCTTTTAAATGTCGCAAGTATTAAATTAGATTTCTTGTTTAACTGGTAGTATACTTTTGAAAGGGTCGCTACAAGTGTTGGTATCAAAGCCTAGGTTTATGATTCTAGGACTTATGCTGTGAATTACTTGTATACTTGTTCGCTTTCAAAAAGGTTCTATTTACGGTTCTTGTTCACTTACATGGTTTATCACATTTTTATTGCATGTAGTTTGCACATACATCTAGTGCATGTCCCTAATGCAATGTGATCTCACCTTTTGAAGGAATTAAGTTATGGCCTCTTCTTCTGACCCACCTATGGAAGCTGCTCGTGAAGGTTCAGGTGCCTCTATTTCCCAACCGCATGCACTAGAAGGTGTTGGAGAACATCTCTCAAACCAATATATTCCCCATACTAGTAGGTCTGAAGTGGGAAACCATCATGGTGTAAGAGCTGGTCCACATCCTCACATGAGTCGTGGTACCAAGCCATGAATCCTCCTCTGCAACAAATGGTTGAATTCTTCCACCTCATGGCTGAATCGATGCATGATCCCAATGGGATTAACTTTGAGAAAATGAGGAAAATAGGTGAAGTGGAGTTTGAAGGCACTGTTGATACCACTGATGTTGAACAATGGTTGGAGTGCATGGAGAGGGTATTTGAGCAGTTGGAGTGTTCAGATGCTGCCAAATTTAAGTATTTTATTTCACTATTACAAAAGGATGCTTATGATTGGTGGGTAAGTGTTCCGAATGCCAAGGTAAAACCTCTGATTCTTACTTGGGATGATTTTCTTAAGAAATTTCGTATGAAGTATGTCCCACATGCTTATTGTGATGCAAAGAAAAAAATGATTTTGAATCTAAGGCAACGAGGCATGTCTATTTCTGAATATGAATAGAGGTTTCTAAGGCTCTCTCGTTATGCTGGAGGTATTATTAAAGAGGAAAAAGACAAGTGCAGGAAATTTGAAGAATGTTTAAATGATTCCATTAGGAAGAATATGGCGATCTTGCAACATGAGAACTTTTGTAAGTTAGTGTCTACTGCTTTTACTTGGGAACGACTTGATAAAGAAGAAGCTAATAGAAATGAAAACAAATTCTGAAAGCCTAGACCAGACTTTGGAGGTTAATCCAAAAGGGGAAGATTTGATGATTCTAACGCTGGCAGTGATAACAGGCCACCTCAATAAAGGCAAAACAAATTAGAATTTTCTACAGCTAGCACTCCAAATTATGGCCAATGCAAGCCTCGTGTTCTCACTTGTTCGCAATGTGGAAAGAATCATTATGGTACTTGCAGAAGAGCTTCTGGTGCATGTTTCAATTGTGGGAGCTTTCATCATAAAGAGAAGGACTGTCCTAATCCTAATAATGCTCCTTCCTTGAAAACTGAAAGCTCAGTTCACAAGCCTTCTATTAATCCTCCTTAAACTAATAAAGGTGCAAGACCCAAAAACACCCAAGCAGCACGTGCAAGTGGAGCTAATAAAGCTAGTGGACCAAGGGCTAGTGTACGCGCTTATGCTATGAGGCAAATGGATGATCAAGATGGACAAGACGTGGTTGTCGATTAATTTCACTTATTTGGCTTATGTGTGTTTACATTGATTGATCCTGGTTCTACACATTCCTATATTTGTTCATCATTTGTTCTTCCTAAAAGTGTGAAATCTGTGAGACTTAATTATGATGTGTTGGTTGAAAGTCCTTTGGGTTATTAAGTTGTGTGTAATAAAATTTATTGTGATTGCCCCTTCGTGATTCAAAACCTAGTCTTCCCTGCTGATTTGATTGAATGCCCTTCAAGGATTTTGATGTTATTATCAGGATGAATTGGCTTTATAAATATCATACAGTGGTAGATTGTAGGTCTAAGCATGTGACTTTTAAAGATCCTACAGTTTCACACATCATTGTACAAGGTGAAAGAACATTGACATCTAGTATTATTTCAGCGGGCTTGGCAAGAAAGTTGATGTGTCAAGTTTGTGGGGCATACCTTGCTCACATAGTTGATACATAGTTGAAGAGTACTTGTATCAAGGACATACCTGTTGTATGTGATTTCCCAGAAGTCTTCCCAGAAAACCTTCCTGGATTGCCCCCGAAAAGAGAGGTTGAATTTCCAATCGAGCTTATACCTGGATCTAACCCTATTTCTATCACTCCTTATAGAATGGCTCCAGTAGAATTAATAGAATTGAAATCTCAATTGCAAGAACTTCTTGAGAAAGGTTTTATTCGACCTAGTGTTTCTCCTTGGGGAGCCCCTGTTTTATTCGTAAGAAGAAAGATGGCACTCTTAGGCTTTGTATTGACTATAGACAATTGAACAGAATAACAATCAAGAATAAATACCCACTACCAAGGATTGTTGATTTGTTTGACCAACTGAAGGGTGCTAAAGTATTCTCAAAGATTGATTTAAGGTCTGGATATCACCAACTGCGTGTTAGAGAGATAGATATTCCTAAAACTACTTTTAGAACTCGGTATGGTCATTATGAATTTTTTGTGATGCCATTCGGATTGACAAATGCTCCTGCGGTATTCATGGATCTAATGAATCGAGTATTCAAGCCTTATCTTGATTAGTTTGTAGTTGTCTTTATAGATGATATTTTAATATTTTCCATAAGTAGTGAAGACCATGATAAACACCTTCAGATTGTTTTGAAAATTTTGAAGGAGAAAGAACTTTATGCTAAACTTTCCAAGTGTGAATTTTTGCTTAATGAAGTAGCTTTTCTGGACATATTGTATCAACCGAAGGCATGAAGGTGGATCCTAGTAAGATACAAGCAGTTGTTGACTGGAGACCTCCCAAAAGTCAAACTGAGGTAAGAAGTTTCTTGGGCTTAGCAGGATACTACAGAAGATTTGTGAAAGGCTTTTCCATTATCGCCTCCCCTTTGACTAAGCTCTTGCATAAGGAAGTAAAGTTTATGTGGGATGATAAATGCCAAGAGAGCTTTGAAACGCTCAAATCCTTGTTGACTCAAGCGCCTGTACTTACTCTACCAATTAAGTGAAAGGGAAGAGTATGTAGTATACAGTGATGCTTCTCACAATGGTCTAGGATGTTTTTTGATGCAAGAAGGGAAGGTTATTTCTTATGCCTCTCGAAAATTAAAACCTCATGAATTGAATTATCCTACTCATGATCTTGAACTTGCTGCTATAGTCTTTGCTTTAAAAATATGACGGCATTATTTGTATGGAGATAAATGTCATATATTTACTGATCACAAGAGCTTAAAGTACTTGGCTACTCAGAAGGAACTAAACCTAAGACAACGTGGATGGCTTGAACTCATCAAGGATTATGACTGCACAATTAATTAGCATCCAAGTAAAGCCAATGTGGTTGCATATTCCTTAAGTCGAAAATCCTTTGCAAGCATTTCTTTGAGTCATTTACCCTTGCTCCTTGAGTTAAGAGCCATTAATGTTTGTTTCACACTTGATTCAAATGGTTCAGTTATTGCTAATTTTCAAGTAAAGACAATATTACTTGAACAGGTGAAAGAAGCACAGAAGTTAGATGAGAAACTTGTAAAACTGACCAAAGAAGTTCAAAATGAGGAAAAGCTTGATTTTACAGTAATGGAGGATGGTGGCTTATTTTATCAAAACAGGTTATGCGTCCCTTGTGATAACAAATTGAGGAGGGAAATATTAAATGAAGCACATACTTCACCATATGCAATGCATACTGGGGGTACAAAGATGTACCAGACCATCAAAGAATATTATTGGTTGAATGGTAATAAGAGAGACATTGCGGAGTTCATTTCCAAATGTTTGGTTTGTTAAAAAGTAAAGGCAGAACATCAAGTCCCAAATGGTTTACTACAGCCCTTGTCGATGCCAGAATGGAAATGGGAGAGAATAACTATGGACTTTGTTTCTGGACTTTCTCGCACGCAAAGAAATCTTGATGCAATATGAGTGATTGTGGACAGGCTAACCAATAGTGCTCACTTCTTAGCAATCAGAATGGATTACTCACTTGAGCGTTTAGCCAAGTTATACATTAATGAGATTGTAAGACTACATGGGATCCCTGTGTCTATTGTATCTGACCGAGACCCAAGGTTTACATCTAGATTTTGGGGTAGCTTGCAAGAAGCTTGGTTACTAGGTTGAAATTTAGCACTTCGTTCCATCCTCAGACAGACGGCCAGTCGAAAAGAGTGATTCAGATTTTGGAGGCTATGCTTCGAGCTTGAATTATTGAGTTTGAGGGTAGTTGGGACAAACACTTGGCTTTGATAGAATTTTCTTACAATAACAGTTACCAATCGAGTATTGGAATGTCTCCTTATGAAGCCTTGTATGGAAGGAAATGTCGGACCCCTCTTTGTTGGAGTGAAGTTAGTGAAACAAATCTTGTTGGTCCTGAAATTGTGCAACAAATAGAGGTCAAGGTAAAAATAATCAAGGATCGTCTAAAGATTTCTTGAGATAGACAAAAGTCATACGCTGATCTTAAAAGTGTGACATTGAATATCAAGTTGGAGATAAAGTATTCTTAAAGGTGTCTCCATGGAAAAAGATTATGAGATTTGGCCAAAAAGGAAAACTTAGTCCCCGATTTATTGGACTTTATGAGATACTTGAAAGGGTTGGACCAGTTGCAAATAAATTAGCTTTGCCACCGGAGTTAAACAAGATCCACAATGTCTTCCATGTTTCTTTGCTCAGAAGATATCGTTCTAATCCATCTCATGTTCTTCCAATTAAATCTATTGAGGATAATCCTGAATTGACGTATCATGAAGATCCTATTCTAATTCAAGCTCGAGAAGTAAAGAAACTTAGGAACAAGAGAATCCCCTCAGTAAAGGTACTTTGGAGGAACCATTCTCGAAAAGAAGCTACCTGGGAAAGAGAAGAAGACATGAGGACCCAGTATCCGCACTTGTTCCGAGACTAGTGTCAGGTAAATTTCGAGACGAAATTTGTTTAAGGGTGAGAGAGTTGTAAAACCCCGAAATGCTAACCAAGAGTCTCTTGTCAATACATCATTGCTTAATCACTACTATATGTTTTACTCTCATTTTGGGAAATTGAAATGTTGTGATATTTGCAAACTTGCTTAACATAAATTGTGATCGTAATTTAAGGTATTGTATTGGGGTATTTGCGTAATATTCTAATTAGAATTATGTATACTTGAAAGGGAGGTGAGGGTTATACGTATAGGTATATATGTATGCATTTTGGGCAGCCAACCCTTTTATGGGCAGCCACCTTTTGGAGGCAGTTGTGCATGTGATAAACATCACTCTTGAGACTATATGTTTACACCTCCTCTAAACTGAAATTTGTGTTCCTTAGCTCTAAGAAACCTGGTGAACTCTCTCTAACAATATTACTCTCAAAATCACAAAAGAAAAACTTGGTCCTTTTGGCTGGAATTCGAGATACACCCTTCTCTTTGGTGAGTAGTCAAAATCTGGTTTTGAGCTATGTAATGTTTAGTACTTTAGGAATATCTCGTTCTCTAGAACTCATGTTTCAATGAATAACTATGTTTTGGAAATCTAGTTCGTATACCTACAACTCTTATGTTTATGAAAAACTCTAATGTAGTTGTTATTGATTCGAAAAATGGGTTGCAACATAGGACAAGTTCTGTCCAGATTTTGGATTTAGCAATCCTGTATGAACAACAGTTAGTGTATTGATGATATCTTATTATACAAAATATATTTTGCAGTGATTTTTGATTGTTTGCAACCTTAAGAGATGTACCTACATCTTTCATGAAGGCTATACAGTCCAGTCTTGCCTTTTTTCCTTTTCAAATCTAAGTTACGACATGTTGTACTAGGCTGGCCAGAATTACTGTTTTGGGAGCATAGTCGTATTTGTACAGGCTAAGCTTACTTGTGATGATAATCCTGTTTTACACTAACATTATTGAGCTACTAGGGATTAAAGGAGTTATTTAATTTTATTTTAAGGTTGTATATACTCGTGAACGAGTTGAGGACCTTGATACGTTGGTTGGTCTACGGTTTGAACTCTTGAAGTTGTGTTGGACTGTTTCTAAGCTAAGCACTGAGGTTTGTGTATAAACTTGTACTTTCACTCTTTTAACTACTGGTATATCTGAAAGTTGATCTTGGTACCTTGGTTACCTCTTGTCACTTTGCATTGTCGTGTTGGTATCCTTGAAGACATTAAAGACTCTTGTGTAACTCGCCCACTTGTACGGATTGTTTGATCACTTGGCACTCTTGTTGGGACCTTGTCCTTCTTGTGGATGTGACTTTGTTACTATTGGCATGCCTCTTGATTTGGATCATTTGCCATCTTGACTCTGGATTTTTAGTCCATCTTAAGAATGGAAGTTGTCCATTTTAAATATGAACTAGAAAGCCATTTTTAATATGCTTATTGGCTCTCTTGATTATTGGGTTTTGACCATTCTTGATACAGGGCATCGGCCGTTCTTGATACCTGCTTGTGCTTAGTGTGACGACATGATGTATATATTGGGCGAGCCTTGTTGTTGAATCTCTTCGAAAACTATGGTATGAGCGTTCTTGACATTTGGATCTTAAAATATCGAACTTGATACTCTTTATATATTGTTTACTTGATTGATTTATTATGTTCAATTATGTTGCCCATGACTTGAGAAAGGTAACTTGGTGAATCTGAGGGCTCCGAACCTATAGATTTTGCACCACTAAGTTATATGCTTAGCGATAGTTGTTTTCATCGTAGGGAATGTTCGAGAGGATGCATGAAGCTGGCCATTGGAGATGGAGATTTTGAGAGCCTTAAGGAAGATCACAATTGCATATAGAAATCTATATTTTGTATAAACCTTGGGACTTNTTGTTCGAGAGGATGCATGAAGCTGGCCATTGGAGATGGAGATTTTGAGAGCCTTAAGGAAGATCACAATTGCATATAGGAATCTATATTTTGTATAAACCTTGGGACTTGTACATGATCTATGTGTTGTATATTTACATGAAATTTTGAGGACTAATTTGATCATGTCACCATGGGTTGTAATATAAGTATGTCTATATGTTTTGTTCGTTTGGGCTGTGCAAACCCAGGTCTTGTAAAATAGGAAATTTACTATTTGTTTTGAATGTTTGTGTGAAGCATGAACCGGCTGATTTCGGTACTCGAAAGTTCATAATATTTTTGTTATCTCATCCTTAAGTGTGAGGATAATATATGCATGAAAAGCTCGTCAGTTATTTGCTTAAATTATTTTGGGAGAGTTTTTCCGTCACAAGTTAAATTCCGCGCCATGTCAGTTGTAACATCAAAAAAATATTTAAATGGGAATGACGTATATCCTTAACTAAATTATTCGCTACGAACCTAATCCCTCTACTACATTAAAATCAATATGGCCATATTTAACTTCTTTTAAATGTCGCAAGTATTAAATTAGATTTCTTGTTTAAGTGGTAGTATCCTTTCGAAAGGGTCGCTACAAAACACGTACCGAAGACTCTGGTGATTGGTGACACATCAACATGAACACCATATAGATAGTGACGCCATATTTTCAAAGCGAATACTATAGCTGCCAACTCTAGATCATGGATTGGGTAATTCCTCTCGTGAATCTTAACCTGTCTAGAGGCATAAGTTATAACCTTGTCATTCTGCATTAACACACAACCTAGTCCCACTCTGGATGCATCACAATACACAACAAAACCTTGCGTACCTTCTGGTAAGGTCAACACTGGGCAGTAGTGTCACACACTAACCCTCCGGTGGGAAAACCATTACTACAACCCAAACCAAGCAAATAAACCAAAAACTAAAGCATTTAAGGATGAGAAAACAAGAATAATAGCTAAAAACTAAAGTTCCCATAAACTTCCAAAAGATCTAACAACTAACAATACGGAAAAATACGCTTAGAACCTAAAAGTCAATGTACCAAAACATCTAACAAGATCCATAAGTCTACCAAGAAGGGATACAACCCCAACTAATAGACTAACTAGAAAAGTCTAAGTCTGAAATGTGAACATAGACGAAAGGAGAACTCATGGAAGCTCGGAAGAATCGGCTCACCCTTGAATTCGAACGACGATCACTGATCTTCTAAGCGAGGTCTGTCAATAGCCGCTTGAAGATGCCCTGTACTCAACAAAAATAAGAGCAAATGCAGTATCAGTACACAATCACAGTGTACTGGTAGGATAATGTGGCTATCCCACTAAGTGCAACATACAATATAATCACATGCACATATCGAACATATACAATACCATCAACATATACAAACAATGAACAACTTTACATTTTCTCAAGATACACAATTATGACAAGTCATTGGTCCTCTCATGGAACCCAAACCCAAATAGTTAGCATACCGGAACGTGGTACCCGATCTAATGATTATGCCGGAACGTGACAACCGATCCCATAATTATGTCGGAACGTGGCAATCGATCCTTTCAACACACCACATTCACGATAACAAGTATATCCTCAAGATCATACAATTAAGTCATGATTTCATGGTAACCATCATTCATCTATCTCATTTACAACAAGTGTGATCAATAATACAACATTCATATACATACATGTATCATAATGAAGCAAAAACAAACATAGATCACACAATCATAGAATCACAACCATCACTTACCTCGAAACAAGCTTGAAACCCTAAGAAACTTGATCCTTCCCTTTCTGGATTTGTTCCGCTTGTTCTTGCTCTACAAACAATCAATATAATATGGGAATCAATAAACAATCACTAATTACCCAGATTACTAACAACTCTAACAACCCTAGATCATACCCATGATCCCAAGTATCCAAAATAGGGTTATTTGCACCATAGAATCTAGATCAAAACCCTCCCCATCATTAATTACCCATTCTATTATGTTCTACGGATCGAAAAATGGATTCGAGGAGTGAAAAGCTTACATTTACCCTCAAGAATGGTGGAAAACTGTTAGGAGTCGCATGGGGTTCATTTCATAGCTCTAAAAATTGAAAAGTTCAAAATAAGGTCGTTTAGGGGTTTATTTATGACTTTAAGTCGCGTCGAACACGCCACAACGGCCGTCACCCCGCTATAGCGGCCCCACCAGAGCGACCAAAAGCTCCGCCAGAGCGGCTTGCACAAACTAGTGAGCTATTTAAATAATTCTAAAATCCCCATTTCACAACACACCTCTAACCAACGATGCTCAGAAAATATCTTTTACGCTATGGTCAATTTCGGGAGTTCTACTCACCCGAATTCAATTATGTAAAGTGGTATGGATTCCTTAACGAGTTATCTATCCACCCATGTAATCATAATCATAAATAAATCACCCGATTGTTACCAGATTTCCCGACACTTTAAAGACTCTGATTTCATCCAAAACTGGACTAGGTTAGGAAAATCCAAATACTATGAAACAGTTTTTCGGCCCCAAAATTTTCCTCCGTTGGGTTCTCTATGATGACGGAATATGGTAGTTACAATAGATACCAATTTACCCATCACGTGTCCCCGAATGACAAACTTAGGAAAAAGGGGCTAAGGAAATAATGAAGTAGTACCTGAATCGATGAACAATTGGGGATACTTGTCTCGCATGTCCCTTTCGGTTTCCCAAGTAGCTTCCTCAATTGGACGATACTTCCATTGAACTTTCACGGACTTAATCTCCTTATATCTCAACTTGCACACATCACGATCAAGAATTGCCACCGATTCCTCCTTATATTGGAGGTCCTTGTCTAACGCAATTGAGTCCCACTTAATGATATAATCCATGTCACCACGATACCTCTTCAACATGGACACATGAAATATCGGATGAACACCTGATAGATTAGGAGGCAAAACTAATCTATACGCTACCGGTCCTACACATTCAAGAACCTCAAAGGGACCAATGTGTCTAGGACTTAGCTTACCTTTCTTACCAAATCTCATCACCCCTTTCATGGGTGATACCTTAAGAAGAACATTTTCACCAGTTTGAAACGCCATGTCTCTTACCTTATGATTCGCATACTTCTTCTGTCTACTCTAGGTTGCTAAAAGCTTAGCTTGAATACTCCTCACCTTATGTTAAGCATCCTTCACTAAATCAACCCCCAAAGGTTTCACATCCCCAGCCTCGAACCATCCAATGGGTGATCTACATCCCCTCCCATAGAGTGGATCAAATGGTGCCATATCTATGCTAGAGTATAACTATTATTATAGGAGAATTCACACAAAGGTAGAAACTTATCCTAATGCCCTCCGAAGTCAATCACGCATGCCCTCAATATGTCTTCTAACACTTGAATAATCCTCTCTGACTGTCCGTCTGTCTGTGGATGGAAGGTTGTACTAAAAGTGAGTTGTGTGCCCAATTCATCATGCAATTACATCCAAAACTTGGATATGAATTGGGTACCACGGTCTGAGATGATAGAGAGGGGCACCCCATCCAACCTCACTATCTTTTTTACATACACCTTAGCCAGTTGTTCAACATTATAATCTGTTCTTACAGGAATAAAATGGGCTAACTTAGTCAATCTATCAACCACTACCTAAATAAAATCAAACTTCCCCAATGTCTTGGGAAGACCAACCACAAAATCCATGGCTATTCTTTCCCACATCCATTCCGGAATTGGCATTCTTTGAAGCAAACCTTCCGGCCTTGATGTTCATACTTCACTTGTTAACAATTCTAACACTTCGCCACAAACTCTGCTATGTCTTTCTTCATGCTCGGCCACCAATAAATTCGCTTCAGATCTCTGTACATCTTGGTCACACCCAGATGAATAGAATATCGCGAACCATGAGACTCTGTCAACAATTTCTCAATCAAGTCATCTACTCTAGGAACACATATTATCCCTTTAAAATTTAGCACACCATCCGCATCAAGAGTGGTCTCTTGTGCCTTACTAATCACCATATCTTTCTAAGTTTCTCTAAATTTTAATGTTCAAATTGTTTGGCCTTGATCTCATCAATGAATGTGGCCCTCACTTCAATGCTAGCTAATACCCTACCTCTTTCTGAGATACCCAACTGCATGAACTTAAACTCTAAGGTCTGAATTTCCTTGGCTAAGGGTCGCTTGGATACACTTAAGTAAGCTAATCTATCCATACTCACCCGTTTTCGACTCAAAGCCTCTGCCACCACATTAGCCTTGCTCGATTGGTATTGAATGGTCACATCATAATCCTTGAGTAACTCCATCCACCTTCGTTGTCTCAAATTCAGATACTTTTGAGTGAATACATGCTGCAAACTACGATGATCAGTAAACACGTCACACTTAACCCCATAGAGGTAATGCCGCCAGATCTTAAGAGCAAACACTATCGCTGCCAACTCTAAATCATGTGTTGGATAATTCCTCTCATGCACCTTCAATTGACGTGAGGTATAAGCTATATCATTCTTATTATGCATCAACATAACACCCAAACCAGAATGTAAAGCATCACAATAAACAACAAAATCTCTACCTTCCACCCGTAATGCTAGAATAGGTACGGTGGTCAAAAGAGTCTTGAGCTTTTGAAAGCTATCCTTACATTTTTCAGTCCATTCAAATGGTATCTCCTTTTTGGTCAAATTTGACAAGTGAGTGGCGATAAAAGCAAAGTTCTTTATAAATCGACGATAATAGCTAGCAAGCCCCACAAAACTCCTAACTTCCGTCACTTAGCTAGGCCGAACCCAATTCTTAACCTCTTCAATCTTTTGAGGATCTACCATTACCCCTTCTTTTGAAATTACATGCCCCAAAATTCAATCGATTTCAACCAAAATTCACACTTAAAAAATTTAGCATACAACCTTTGTTTCCCAAGAACACCCAAAACAATACGAAAATGGTCAGCATGCTCTTTCTCACTTTTTGAATAGTCCAAAATATCATCAATAAAGACTATAACAAATGAATCAAGGAATGATTTGAACACCCCATTCATCAAACTCATGAAAGCTGTAGGCGCATTGGTCAAACCAAAAGACATAACCAAAAACTCATAGTGCCCATAGCGAGTTTTAAACTCCGTCTTGGGCACATCCTCATGCCTAATTTTCAACTCATGGTAGCCTGACCTTATATCAATTTTAGAGAAAACTGATGCACCTTGCAATTGGTCGAACAGATCATATATTCAAGGAAAAGGCTACTTGTTTTGAATAGTGACAATATTCAAATGCAGGTAATCTATACACATTCTCATACTACCATCCTTTTTCGTCACAAACAAAACCGGAGCACCCATGGGGAAGCACTAGGACAAATAAATCCCTTATCAAGAAGCTCTTGGATTTAACCCTTAAGCTCTCTTAATTCTGCTGGAGCCATGCGATATGGAGGGATAGAAATGGGACGAGTACCAGGTTCTAAATCAATTCAGAAGTCTATAGCCCTATTCGGAGCATACCAGGCAAGTCACTAGGAAACACATCTCTAAATTGTGACACCACAGGAATAGACTCAATAGATGGAGCCTGAATCTCAACATCCCTAATATGAGCCAAATAAGCCAAACAACCCTGCTCTACTTATTTACTATCCCGAATGAAGGATATAATTTTAGCTTGCTTAGGCTTGTACACCCCTTCCCACTCTAACTTTTCCATTCCCAGAATTTCTAGAATTACAAACTTAGTATTAAAATTAAGCACGGCGTAATATGGGGACAACCAAGTCATGCCTAAAATTATATCAAAGTCAGTCACATCTAAAATCACCAAATCAGCCCAAGTCTGAAAACACAAAAACAAAATAGGACAAGCACGATAGATATGGGTAACTATGACTGACTCTCCAACTGGGGTAGAACATGGATAGGTGTATCAAGTATATCACAAATCATATCAAACTTTGAGGCAAATCGCACGGATACATAAGAAAAACTAGAACCCGAATCAACCAACACATTAGCCATCGAATCACAGACAAGAATAGTACATGTGATCACTGCGTCAGATGCCTCTACCTCATTATTTCCCAGAAATGCATAACACTGAGCCATATCAACTTGACAAGCCACTTCCCTGCCTGGTTGCGCATTACCCCTGCCTGCATTACCATTTCCTCTACATCCACGGCCTCGGTGATTATCCCCTCGCCCACCTTGTGGACATCCTTTACTATTATTACCATTCCCCGTGAGTACCACTACTTTAGATTGTTGTTGCGCGGAATTTAACATATGTGGGTGGGGATAATCTCTCCTCATATGCCTAGGTTCAACACAGTTGTAGAAAGTACGATCTAAAGATGGTCTGCTGCTCGTCGAAGGCGCGACTCCTTGGCAATCCTGAAAATTATGAGATGGAGTTTCCGAGTAAGTACCTACAGAGGTGGGCATAGCCGACTGAATTGGCTTGGCTACAAGCGTTGGCCTTCCGAACCCCTTGAAATAAGAACCTTGAAAGTTACCCGAGCTCTTGGCCCTTTTTGCCCATGCCTTAGCTTGATCGTCTCGCCTCACCCTCTCCACTTTCTTAACATAGTCTGTTACCTCATTGAAGCTCCTCCCTACAAAAGTCATATGAACAGATAATACTTGCAATTCAGAATTTAGTCCCCTAATAAATAACCGGATCCTCTCCTCCTCAGTAGTCACCAATTGAGTAGCATATCTAGAGAAAGCATGGAAGTTGGCCTCATAAGCAGCCACAGTCATACCACCTTGCTTCAAAGCCATGAACTCATCCTTCTTGTGATCCCTCGAAGTCCTAGTCACATACTTCTCTAGAAACAGAGCATGAAATTGGGTCCAAGTAAGTGGAGGTAAAGTAGAAGATCTGCATTCCATATAAGCTCTCCACCACTGCTTAGCCTCACCTTGAAGTTGAAAGGACACGAACTCAACCCCATGTTGATGGATAATTCCCAACTTATGAAGCCTCTCATAGCAATCTAAGATAAACTCATAAGCATCCTCATTCTCAGCACCAAGAAACACAGGAGGCATTAGCTTCAAAAACATAGTCAACATTCCATGCTCATTACCAGTCATAACATAACCCAACAAAGGACAGAAGAAAGCATCATTACCTCCAGTCCCACCCACCTTGGGTGCAATGCTAGCATAAGGAGAATTAGTAGGAGCTTGAGTTGCTTGAGAAGAAGGAAGCACTCCAGGACCAACCAACCCTTTCAAAAATGACATCATCTGTTGAGCTAACACTGGGTCTATGAGGGGAACATCCGTAGTCTCAGCCTGCACCTCTTTCTCTTGTCCCACATCCTCAACATTCTCAATATCAACATTCTCCTTTTCAATCTCTTCAGATGTGCATGAGGATTCTCATTCACAGGAGCATTCTCAACATGAGCTCCATTCCCAGCAAGCGCTACTCTTCCATAGCCTCTACCCCTGCCACGACCGCGACCTCCCACTATAGATTCCTCAGCTAGAGTATTGATGGGAGCTACGGGCCTAACGCTGTTGAATCTAGTATTAATCATCTATGAACAGAAGAGTGAAAGAGGTTAGATACCAATTTGAATTGCCAGATACCAATTGGAATCAAGTGATAGCACGAAAAGAGACAAAGAGAAACAGAGAGATTTCCTAAAGTCCTGAGGCGTCCCCGTACCATTCCGTGAGACTCTACTAGATTCATTTTGGTACATCGAGATCAATGAACCTAGGCTCTGATACCAACTTTGTCAGAACCCAGACCATCGTGATTGGCACCCACACTAACCTTCCGGTGGGAGAATCAGTACTACAACCCAAACCAAACAACTAAACCAAAAACTAAAGTATTTAAGGATACGAAAATAGGAATAATAGCTAAAATATCAAGTTCCAATAAACTTCCAAAACATCTAACAACTAACAATGCGGAAAAATACGCCTAAAACCTAAAAATCAATGTACCAAAACATCTAACAAGATCCATAAGTCTAACAAGAAGGGATACAACCCCAACTAACCCGGAAGAATTGGCTCACCCTTGAATTGGAATGACGATCACTGATCTTCTAAGCAAGTGCAGTATCAGTATATAACCACAGTGTACTGGTAGGATCACGCGCCTATCCGACTAAGTGTAATATACATTAGTCAATACAATAATATAATCATATGCACATATCGAACATATACAGTATCATCAACATATACAAATAATGAACAACTTCACATTTTCTCAAGATAAACAACTATAACAAGTTATTAGTCCGCTCATGGAACCCAAACCCAAAAAGTTAGCATATCGAAACGTAGTACCCAATCCAATGATTATTTTGGAACTTGGCAACCGATCCGATAATTATGTCGGAACGTGGAAACCGATCAAATTTAGTTATTCCAGAACGTGGCAACGGATCCTTTCAACACATCACAATCACAATCACAAGTATATCCTAAAGATCATACAATTATGTCATGATTTCATGGTAACTATCATTCATCTTTCTGATTTACAAAAAGTGTGATCAACTATGCAACATTCATATACATACATGTATCATAATGAACCAAGAACAAACACACATAACATAATCATAGAATCGCAAGCATCACCTATCTCGAAACAAGCTTAAAACACTAAGAAACTTGATCCTTCCCTTTTCAAATTCATTCCGCTTGTTCTTGGTTTACAAACAATCAATATAATACGGGAATCAATAAACAATCACTAATTAACTGAATTACTAACAATTTTAACAACCCTAGATCATACCCATGATCCCAAGTATCCAAAACAGGGTTGTTTCCACCATAGAATCTAGATCAAAACCCTCCCCCATCATTAATTACCCATTTTATTACGTTCTACGGATCAAAAGACGGATTCGACGAGTGAAAAGCTTAATTTTAGCCTCAAGAATGGTGCAAAACTATTAGGACTCGCCTGAGGTTCATTCCTTAGCTCTAAAAATTGAAAAGTGTAAAATAAGGTCATTTAGGGATTTATTTACAACTTTAAGTCACGTCGAACCTGCCACAGCGGCCCTCACCCGGCTGTAGCGGCCCCTCTAGAGCGGCTTGCACGAACTAGTGAGCTATTTAAAGAATTCCAAAATCCCCATTTCACAACACACCTCTAACCAATGACACTCAGAAAATACCCTTTACGCTAAGGTCGATTTCAAGAGTTCTACTCGCCCAAATTCAATTTCGTAAAGTCGTACGGATTCCTTAACGACTTATATATCAACCCATGTAATCATAATCATAAATAAATCACCCAATTGTTACTAGATTTCCCTACACCTTAAATACTTCGATTTCATCCAAAACTAGACAAGGCTGGGAAAATCCAAATACTACGAAAAAGTTTTTCGGTCCCAAATTTTTCCCCAGTTGGCTTCTCTATAACGACGGAGCCCGATCGTTACAAGTAGTCAACCTAATTTTCAATTCCTGAAAGCTTTTTTCACAAGCTTCAGACCATTGAAATTTAACTATTTTATTAGTCAAGTTGGTCAATGGGAATGAAATAGATGAGAACCCCTCGAAAAACTCCTATAATATCCAGCCAATCCCAAGAAACTCCTAATATCAGTTGGAGATGTAGGTCTAGGCCAGTCCTACACTACCTCTATCTTTTGAGTGCCAACTCGAATTCCATCACCGGAAACAATGTGAATTAAGAATTCCACAGATTCAAGAAAAAATTCACACTAAGAGATTTTAGCATACAACTCTCTGTCCTTGAGAGTTTGAATAACTACTCTGAGATTACTAGCATGATCTTCCTTATTCCTCGAATAGATTAGAATGTCATCAATGAATACGATAACAAATATAAAAAGATAAGGCTTAAACGCTCTATTCATAAGGTTCATAAATGTTGAAGGAGCATTAGTTCAACCAAAAGGCATAACGAGAAACCATAATGACCATAACGGTTCCTGAAAGCTGTGTTAGGAATATCAGTCTCCCTTACTCTTAACTAATGGTATCTAGATCTGAGATCTATCTTAGAAAAACAAATGTCACCCTAAAGTTGATCGAAAAGATCATCAGTTCTCGGAAGAGGATACTTATTCCTGATAGTACCCTTATTCAACTGACGGTAATCTATACACATTCTAAGAAAACCATATTTCTTCCTCACAAATAAGACCGAAGCGCCCCAAGGTGAAATACTTGGTCGAATGAAACATTTCTCAAATAGATCTTTCAACTACTCTTTTAACTCTTCCAACTCTGTTGGAGCCATTCTATATAGCGGAATAGATATAGAACGAGTATCGGGAAGAATATCTATATCAAAGTCAATTTCTCTCTTAGGAGGGACTCTGGGAAGATGATCTGGAAAGACCTATGGAAACTCACTAACAACTGGAACTGACTGAATATGTGGTGTCCCAACACTAAAGTTATTAACTCGGACTAAGTGATGGATGCACCCTTTGGAAACTAACTTTCTGACCTTAAGGTGTAAAATAAAATGACCATTAGGCACTGTTGAACTACTCGTCCACTCCATAACTGGCTCATTAGGAAACTGGAACTTAACTACTCAAGTTCTACAATCGACTCAGGCATAGCAGGCATTAAGCCAGTCCATACATAGAATGACATCAAAATCTATCATATCTAACTCAGTTAAGTCAGCCATGGTGTCCTTGTGATTGACATAAATAGTACAACCACAACAAACTATCTCCGCTAGAATAGACTCACCAACAAGTGTAGAAACACTAAAGGGCTCAAAAAGTTTCTCAGGAAGAATATCAAAATTCATAGCAATATAAGGAGTCACAAAAGATAGACTCACTCATAGATCTAGCAAAGCATACACATCAATATTAAAGATTTTAATCATACCAGTGACAACATCTGGAGAATTCTCTTGCTCTTGGTGATTGGTGATAGCATATAGACGGTTTACCCCTCTGCCTGTCTCTGAAGTAGCTCCTCTAGGTGCAGCTCTTTCTGGTGGAGCTGCTGAAGAAGATTGGGCTATGTTGCCCCCATTGCCATTACCTTTCCTATTCTTAGGGCACACTTTCATAAAGTGACCATTCTGACCACACTTGAGGCAACCAGTGGAGTCATCACGACACACTCTTAAGTGAGTCCTATCACACTTAGCACATCTGTAAGTCCCATTTCCTCCTTGTGCCACACTACCTTGAGACTATGCAGGTCTAGCTCTAAAATTTTGTGAATTCTGATTATTCAACTCACCTCTGTTCGTTTGTGCAGGTGCACTAGCAGATTATAGAGCATGTCCCTTTTGCTTTTTTTGGAAAAATGACAAGTTTGCATTACTCTTCTGTTGTCCAGACTCATTTCCTGCAGTCTTAGCTTTCTTGTTTCTGAACTCCTATCTATCTCTCACCTATCTTCCTCAACCTGTTGCACATATATCATCAGCCTTGCTATATCCATATCCCTGATTAGCACAGTTGCCTTACCCTCCTTACTTGACAGAGAAGACAACCCAGCAACAAACAGACTCATCTTGCTCCTCATGCCAGCAACCACTTTTGGGGCATAACGGGAAAGTTGGGTGAACTTGAGGTTGTACCCATGTACGCTCATAGATTCCTGTTTAAAAGTGAGGAATTCTCTTACCTTTGCCTCTCTTAGCTCACGGGGAAATAAACACCCAATGAAGGTACTCTGGAACATAGCCCAGCTCACAATCGGTGCACCTTAAGCTCTACCCTTCTTTCATTGGTCAAACCAGATTCTAGAAACACCCTTTAGTTGGCATGAAGCTAGTTCCACTCTCTTAGCATCAGTAACATGCATAACCTCAAACACCTTATATAACTCTTCCACAAAGTTTTTCGGATCCTCAATGACATTTGAACCAGTGAAGCTTAGAGGATTCATCCTTAAGAACTCACGGATCCTGGAAGTATCAACCACTTTCTGTCGATTCTCTCTTTATTGTCCAGCTTGGTTGGTCACCACTTGACTCAACATTTGGATAGCTTCCTGAAATTCAGCATTAGTGACCTCTCATTGGGGTTGCACTTCTGGTGCATTAGGTACCCCTTGATCCTCAACATTCATCCTAGTAGGACAACCTTAGAGAGCTCTTCGTGGAGGCATGATCTAAAAGATATGCGTAAGCACGAATTAGAAAGAAACTTTTATAGAGATGAACTCTATCACACGAAAAGAGTATGAAAGTAGTGAGATAATTCCTAAATGTTGCAGCCTCCTAATTATAGATGTGGCGTGATTCAGACCGATTAATATGAATCTATAGACACGGCTTCATGGACACCCTAGGACTCTTGAACTCTGTGCTCTGATACCAAGTTTGTCAGGCCTCGATCATACACCTTGGACGTGGCCGGCACTCTAGAACCATAGCTGGCCCCAAGTGAACCCTTGACCTGGCTTAACTATTAATGGAAGACTTACTCATAATAAAAGAACTTTTAAAAGTAAACAGTAACCCAATGATAACTTAGAATGTTTTTGAAATAAACACTCAACTAGCCAAAGTGGCAACTCAAGTCTCAACATAAACGAATGAAAATGAAAAGAGTTATGAATTGTGTCTCTCTATCTATGAAGCCTATACTAACTGAGATGGACATCGGACAAGACCCACGACATCCTAATAATAAGACATAAATAATAATGTAAACAAGGGATCCTACAGAAAGCAAGGAGGCTCACCAACAACTTAGAAGCTCAACTGGATCAACAAAGCATTGGATGTTGATGCTGGTTACTTGAATCTGCATCATAAAAGATGCAGGCCAAATGGCGTCAGTACATGGAATGTACGAGCAAGTGAGGGTAATTCTAAAATAAGACATAAGCTTGAAATGGAACTGAAGAAACACTTACCTCGTCTCATCTCAACTAAACTCATTACAATATAAAGCAATGATAAAGATGCAATATAAAGAAAAGCTTTTAAAACAATATATAGCAACTCAATGTATTAAAAAATAAAATAATAACTCAGTTTTGTATATAATAATACAAGTAACTCTGTGGGAGATTCTTTAACCGACAACCATCACTATGAGATGTGTGATGATACAGCGTCTAGCCCACGCTGCCTGAACTATGCTATACTTTGTCAGGGTATAGAACTCCTCAACTAAGTGGATCCACTATTCTATGATAAAAAGCATTCAGGAATCATCTAAAAAGTATGACCCTTTATACTCATGTTAGATACATGGTTTATGGGAGTTGTGAGTTGTATGAACTCTCCCCCATATCGGTGCTCAATACTACTCCCAAAATATAACTTAGCTCATATGTTTTAATAAAACATAACTCTTTCTATGGTTTGAGATTATTATTCAAAAAAATCTTTCTCTTAAAAGAGTTGGTAGTCACAATTTCTCATAAAAACTCTTTTGAAAATCGGTGTTTCCTCTCTTTTTAAATGTGAAAATATTTACTCTTGGGAATACTTAGTTCCATATATCATTTTAAATAAAATGACCCAACTTTGCTCTACCTCAAACTCAAATGCTCAATTCTTAAAACAAGTTCAAAAGATTGTACAAAGACTTCTTAAAATGACTCGAAGAACTCTCAAAATTTGACTCTTATGATTTGTAATAGTAAGAATATCATAATGATTAAATGAGTTTTAGATAGTTAATAATGAGAAACGGTTGAAAAACACTGTCTGGGAGCAAGTACGCGACGCGGAGTTCAATTATAATATTTGGTTGCGAAATAATTTTTGAAACAGTGGAGTCCTTGTTCTCTCCACGATGCGGAGAGGGAAATTTGACTCTGGGGAACAGGTCTACGACGCGTACATGGTACCTTATTTTCTGCTCTATCTTTTCTTACTCATTTTTCGATCCTAATTCGCCTAGAATCGAATGGTTTCTTTTCCAATCACTTAGATTCGAATACTCAACTTATGTACACGATAATCTACTCCAAACCACCCTTAATTCATTAATTTTTATCTCAAGAACAAATCAGACCCATCCAAATTCAAGAGCAGAAACAATATTTTCAAGAACTCAAATTCTGCAACTTTAACAAAGAAACTTCGCTGAAAATAACATGATTGGTGTGTGGGTGAACGAACTCAAAACTATGAGAATCTCACATACCTCTTAGGTGAAACGACCTTCGATTTCGTAAGAACTTGATGAACGCCTTAACTTTTCTCCTTTTTCTCTTCTTGAATTCTTTTCTAAAACCCTAGCATAAATTAGGATTGTGTAAACATAACCAAATTAGTTTAGACCCCTAATTAACTACTAAAAATGAATTAAATCTAATAGAGCAAGGAAAATACCAAAATACCCCTCATATTTTTGGGTAACTTTCCTTAACTGGACAGCCCAACTTCAAACAGCCATTTTTCCCTCATACAAGCTCGAATATTAGCAAACTCGGTGGCGTTAGAAAGAGGATTCCATGAACTTTCATTTTTTATCTTATGGTCCACCTAAATCATCATGTACGGAAAGTTATGGTCATTTGAACTTGACCCTAAACTCATAACTTAAGCATAACTTGCAAAATTTTAGATTTTTCTATTTCCAATCTAGTTCTTTCTATTCTTAGCTCTTTCAAATACCAAGGTGTTACATTATGGGAGAATATGTATATCTCTTATTTGTTGGTTTGAGGTTGGTGAAGTTGGATTGATAAAACAAGACTTGATTCATCAAGCTATGGAGAAAGTGAACACTATTCAAGAAAGGTTTAAAATAGCATAGAGTCGTAAGAAATCCTATACTTATGTTAGGGGAAGAGACATATAGTTTGAGATAGATGATTAGGTTTACTTGAAGGTGACACCCTTGAAGGGTTTCATGAGATTTGGTAAGAAGGGAAAGCTCAGTCCCCGGTATATTGGTCCTTACAGGATATTCAAGAGGATTGGCAATGTAGCCTATGAATTGGAGTTACCGTCAGAATTAACAGCAGTCCATCAGGTGTGTTTCACATTTCGATGTTGAAGAAGTTTATGGGAGATCCTTCACATATTATACCTACTGAAAATATTGGTATTAAGGACAACCTATCTTATAAGGAGATTCCCATTCAGATTCTGCATCGTCAGGTTTGCAAGTTGAGAACCAAGGAGGTAGCATTAGTCGAGGTCTAATGGAGGAATTAGTTTGTTGAGGAAGCTACTTAGGAGGCTTAAGAGGATATGAAGAAGATATATCCACATCTCTTTGAGCTCGGAGAAGTTCCCAATGAAGGTACTAATTCTTTTCTTAGTACTTTTCAGTTGAAATGTGGTGTTACTTTGCATGTTGAGTGTTTGAGTTGGGTGTTAGATGCTTCCACCCTTAGTTTTACTTCAGAGTGATCTCATTCGAGGATGAATGTTCCCAAGGGGGAGATATTTTAACATCCTGCCTTAGAAAGAGCTAAAGTTAGAAAGAAGTAATTTGGAAAGAGCCAAATCTGAAATTTTGAAAGTTATGTTTAAGTTGTGAGTTTTGGGTCAACTTCAAATGGCCATAACTTTTAGTACAGGATGATTTAGGTGTCCTATAAGATATCAAAAGAAAGTTCTTGGAATTCTCTTTCCAACGCTACTGAGTTTGCTAATTTTTGAGCTCGTATGAGGGAGATATGTCTGTTTGAAGTCAAGTTATTCAATTAGGGAAAGTTACCCAAAAATGTGAGGGGTACTTTAGTCTTTTCCTTACCCAATCAGATTAAAACGTTTTTAGTAAATATTTTGGGGTCAAATCTGATGTGGGCCAGTTTTACAATCCTAAACTACGCTTAGGATTTTAGAGGAGAATTCAAAAGGAGGAAAAGAGGAGAAAAGGAAGAACAAACAAGGTCATCGTGAATCGAGGATTTAATTCGCCAAATCGAGGTATGTAAGTCTTCATAGTGTTGGGTTCGTTCACCCACAGGCCAATCATGTTTTACATTATCAAATTCATTCCTAGAGATTAATAAATTAAGTTCTTGATGAGTTTATTGAAGATTTATTATTCGTTCTTGAATCTGATGTGTGATTGAGTTCTTGAGGCGAAGATTTTGTTAAGGGGTTGAGTAAATTGATAGTTCTTGAGTGGGTTTCGATGGAATTGTCTTGAGTAATAAGAATTCGAGAGTTTTTACCTAAGAATTTCAGTGGGTATAAGTTGAATCGGGCTTGGGAGAAGAAGAAAAGATCGGGCAGAAAGTGGCGCCCAAGTCCGCGTCGTGGACTTGCTCCCCCAGATAGAAATTTCCCTATTTGTCGTGGAGAGAACGCGGACTCCATTGTTTTTCATCTCCGCGTCGCGGAGTTGCAACCCAGACAGTGTTTTTCGATCGTTTCTCATGATTAACTATCAAAAACTCATTTAATCATCACGATATCCTTCATATCATAAATCCTGACCTTGAATTTATAATTCAAATTCAAGGTAGATTTAAGAGTCAAGTATTAAGAGTTCTTCGAGTCATTTTGAGAAGTCTTTTACAAATTTTTTAAACATGTTTTAAGACTTGAGCATTTGAGTTTGAGGAAGAGTAAAAATGAGTTCATTTTCTTTAAATTTATATATGGAAACTAAGTATTCCCTAGAGAAATGTTTTTACATTTAAGAAAAAAAGGAAACACCAATTTGCAAAAGAGTTCATTAGCACTATCTCTTTTAAGAGAAAACATTTTGAGTAATAATCTCAAAGTTGAGGAAGAGGAAATGTTTTCTTTATAACATAATGAGCTAACTTATATTTTGGGAGTAGTATTGAACACCGATATGGGGGAGAGTTCTAACAACTCACAGCCCTCATAAACCATGTAGCCAACGTGGGTAGAAAGGGTCATACTTTTTAGATGATTTCTTATTGCTTTTTAAGCATAGACTAGTAGATACACTTTGTTGGGGAGTTTTATAACCTAGCAAAGTATAGGGCAGTTCTGGCAGTGTGGGCTAAATGTTGTATCATCACATAGCCCATAGTTATGGTTGTCGGTTAAAGAATCTCCCAAACAGAGTATTTTGTATTTCTATATACAAACTGAGTTATTATTGTAGTTTTAAATACACTGAGTTGCTATTACTGTTTTACATGCTTTATATAAACTGCACTTTTATCGTCGTTTTAAATTGCGTTGAGTTGAGTTTCCATGAGTACTTATTGAGTTGAGTATAGTCGAGGTGAGTATGTTTCCTTTTAATCAGTTCAAGCTTGCAGGTTATGTTCAGTATTCCACTTACATGCTCGTACATTCCATGTACTGACACCATTTGGCATACAGCTTACATGATGCAGATATAGGTAACCAGGATCATCAATTAGCTCTTCGTTGATCCAGTCGAGTTCCAGAGTTGTTTGGTGAGCCTCCTTGCTTCCGGAGGATTCCTCATTTATTTTATGTTATTCAGTTTGTTAAGATGATCGGGGGTCTTATCCCGACATCCATTATAGTATTAGAGGCTTCATAGATAGATAAACAGTAGTTCATGAGTCTTTTCATTTTCAGTTGTTTATGTTCAGACTTGAGTTGCCTCTTTGGCTAGTTAAATGTTTATTTCTAAGCATTCTGAGTTAATCTTTCGAGATAGTTGAGTAACGTTTATCTTTTAAGTTTATCTTATGTTGAGTAAGTCTTCCGCTGAGAGTTGAGCTAGGCCAAGGGTTCGTTTAGGGCCAGAAATTATTCTCGAGTGACGACCACGTCCAGGGTGTAGGCTTGGGGCGTGCCAACACTCTAAAAAAACTCACCACTAGGCACAACCAGAAGCACAAACACAAGCACATAAGGTAGGGAGCCTCGCCCCACCACATCGATATAATTATAGACCTAAGCTTATCTATATCAACCCTCTAAGTGTCAAGCTTGCCCCTCATTTAAAATAGTACATCTAAGCTATCCTAAGCCTTCTCACGGGCCTCTAATCTAGTGGTGAGGTTATCCAACCTCACACCATGTGACTAAACAGATGTCTGGCACTAAGTGAACCGAACCATTAGTGGAGCTAAAGCATCCTCAATAGCCCTATCAATCGTCTTAGCCAAGTACTTCTCAACCCTCACAGCTCTCACATTCATAGACCGTGAAAGATTACTAATTTGATAAATCATAGCCTTGGTCAATAGGGTATAGGAGATAGGAGTTGGGGAAGGTGCAGCAACAGTAGTAGTGGAAGTAGAGGGTATGGAGAAAGGACAGGGTATAATCAATAGAAGGAGCGGATGGAGTGGCCTCAGTGACAAGAGTGAAGGATCAAACACATATGTAGTGTCTAGTGGTGACGGCTTCCTGCAAGCCACATAATTTGTAGATATTAAGATTCAATCCTCTGGATATCAATGGAGGAGGCTTGGGTTATCCTCACATCAGTCTTCCCTAGAAGTAAAACTCATCCATCTTCATATAACTGTGTGATCAAGATCAGGAAGGGATGGGATGTTTGCTCTCATCTGCACCTCATTAGCATCTCCTAAACAATAAGCCCGCTGGCACTAATCTCCGTCCTATCCATAATGCTCCCAGCTTGTATGTAACACCTCGGACTTGAGAAGATAGAAAAAAGATATAGTTTTCCAAGACCTGTTGCCAGAACCCACCGATGGTCTGTGGTCTGACACACAGTCCGTAGGTCAGGTCCTGTCATTGGGGTCCAGGATATAGTGGTCTCAGATCCCACCCACGGCTGACCAATACGGTCAGCAGTTGGACCTACGGACCATAGGTCTGGCCGTTGGTGAGGGTCGAAAGTTATTAGAGAAAAAAGGGTTGTTGGGTAAACTTCAAATGGTCATATCGTTTAGCACAAAGTGAATTAGGTGGCCCTTACCTATCAAATTAAAGATAATTAAATCTTCTTTCCAACACCACTGAGTTTGCTAAAATCCAAGCTCAGAGTAAAAAGTTATGCTTATTTTAGTGTAGCCCTGTTGGGCAGACCATGAACCACAAGCCAATTGACGAGCAGTGGTTCAAACGACGGCCCGTCAGTCCCATCGTGAATGGCCTTCGTCAGCTTTTAAGTCAGGGTTATTTTGGTCCTTTTCCATATGCATTAGGCACTTAAACTACGTCATTTGATGCCTAAACTACGTCATTTTACTCAGTCTAAGCCTAATACTCTAGTCAAACATACCCAGAACCCTCATTGTCCAGAAATCATCCAAATTAGAATGAAAAGAAGAGAAAGAGGCGGCAGTTTCTTTCAAGAACAAGCAACAGTGTTCTTCAAAGTTCATCCCAAAAATCCAAAGGATTTCTCCTTAGATTTCTTTACCAAGTATGTGGGATTTCACTAGTGGGTTCCTTTTACCCATTAGGTCCCTAGATTTCAATCAATTCCTTGATTCTACATAGCTTGTTTAGACTTAGGGTTTGTAAAATCTGGGAGAATTATTGTGATTTCAGTTGCTATAGTAACCATAGTCTAAATAACATATTTTGTTGAAAACGTTGCATAATTCCTTGTATTAAAATCAGAACCCTAGTTTGTGTAAATTCTCTTAGTTCATGAATTTTACTTGCTAGGTCAGTTAGACATAGAATCATGCTTTAGATTTTGAATGTCACATATCCAGTATATATAAATGTTGCATTCTCAGTTAGCATGTCTAATTTGAGCTACTCGGTACTTAGTGAATTTTAACTTCATACATTCAGTTGGGAGTAGACTGAGCACCGAGTTGGACTAGGATTGAGCGTACCCTCAAAGTCCCAGAACTATGTGCCCACGTAGGTTAATAAGTCCCCTCAGTTGGGCATCAGTTTTTGTGATCACGCCACAATCATGCCTTTGTACCCCTGGGAAGGTATATTGGGTCCTCTCGATGGGGCATATACATCGAACTCCACATTTAGCTCATGTGCTTTATGTTGGTTAATAGTAGCTCCCACAACCAAACTCCAATTGCATTGATCAGGTTTTCAGCATTTATATCAGTATACAGTTCAGCATGCTATCTTCATGATTAGTACTTGGTCATTGCATTTAGTTTATCTTTTAGTTATACGTCTATCCATATCCATATCCTTGTTCAGATTATATCATTGCTCAGTTATGCATTGTTCAGCTTAACAATTTCTCACCACACTCCCTATGGAATTCAATCCCAACCTAAATTAGTTACTATATATTTTTTAACAACGTCCACTTTATTCCTCTTTAAAGTGTCATTTGGGAGACATCAAAAAACATAACCAAATGAGAGAATGTAGTTTGCTACAACATGATAGGTTTAGTAGTAGTTGTAAAAATTGGATGAGTCATAAGTAAAGAAACTTAATTTTATTTATAGAAATTATAGTATAATCCTAGAGTAACGTGTTCGTACTATTTTAATTCTTCTATATAATGATCATTATTTGCATGTCCGGTAATTTATCAATTCCTAGTGTCGAAGCATTTTTTGTTTTGGTTATGAAACTAAAAAGTGACTAGTTCTCCTCTTATTATTTGTTAGTCTTATCTAAAATATGTGGAGATAAACCATTTTATCTGTACCACAAAAAATGATAGATTAATTTAGTGGTGATTCAATGAAACATTTTTCAATTGATTCCATCATAATCTCTACTTTTTGCTAATGTATAAATTGCAACCTCTACTTAAGATTCATAATAGATGAAAGATACAAATAAAATATCGTAATATTTATCATCTAGTATATGTAATATAAATAACACATAAATTTAGTTTATAATTGGTATATACCCTTTGAATTTAGAAACTATCCATGAATCAAAAACACTTAATTTGTTTGTTGCAATATTATGTTATATTACCATGCACGGGGTATCATCAATCGCTAAATAGAGACATAAATTTTATCAACTAACTATTCTCCTTCCTCGATTTATATGGCACTTTTTATTTTTTGATACTCAAACAGTTTAAATTTGAGCGGGAATTTGCTCATGGAATTTTTAATTTTTTTGAAATGAAATTTAAAAATTTGTAAATTATGTAAAAAGTACAATAAGTCAAAATTAATGATTGAAAATATTTAAAGATATATGAAATTTTTTTCGCCAAAGATAGATTTGTTTGAATCTTGAAATCAAAAAATGTCATATAAATTGAAGCGAAAAAAATATCACATAAATTGATACGGATAGAGTATTATTTTACAAAATATATATGGTTATAATTCAATTTATCAGACACATCTACAGTGTTGACTACTGACACAAAAGGTTACGGAGCCCAGTTGGTTTAGTGTGTAAATTATTGCGCGAGGATTTGTGAGTTAGATCTCCGGCACCATTTCATTTTTTTTTCCGTTTTATCTTTTGTTCGTTTGCTTTTTATTTTTTCTTTTTTGATATTTTATATAAAAATAAATATGTAGCACTATTATATTTAATGACATTATTTTCAAAATGAAAATCTATCTAGAAAAGGTTAAAATGTTATTTTATTTTTTATTTTATGTATGCTTATGTGTGTGTATATATATATATATATTAAATGGCAGGGCCGTCTCAACCCCTAGGCCACTAAAGTCATCGCTACACTTCAAAAAAGAATTGAACCAATTGAAGCATATGAAAATATTTTTGGTTTCTTATTTAGGGGTAAATTGAGATCACTAGATGAAGAGAATTTTAATAAGCATTGTCTTAACCTTAAACTTTCTTTAACACATAATAGTTATTTTGATATTGATGGTTTAAATTTATTTTTTGAATTAAAAGTGCTAAGAGAAATAATATTTGTGGAAGATAATGATGTAAGGAAAATACTCAATAAAAATAAAAAGACTTCATTATTTTCTAAATATACATATTGCTTATAGAATAATGTTAATAGTTCTTGTAATTGTTGTCTCAGCCCAAAGAATTTTTTTTGAAACGAAAATTGATTAAATCTTATATATTTAAGATCAACAATGTCTCAAGAGAGATTGAATGAATTAGCTATATTATCAATTGAAAAGGAATTATTAAAACAAATCTATTATAAAACAGTAGCCAATGACTTCGCATCTAAAAAAGTTAGAAATTAAAAGTACATTTTAAATAAAAGTATATATGATGAAAAATATAAAATACTAAGACCCCTCTCTTAAGTTTCACTTGAGGCCCCCAATCTTATTGAGTCGGTCCAGTTAAAAGATAACATCACTTGCAAAAAATTCTGCGTACACCACTGGTCTCACCCATTACTTAAACCTATTTTACAATAAAGAATATAATATGTATTTTCTTTAATAATTATATTCAGTATTAATGGATGAACTTTTTGTATTGATTTTGTCTATTGTGCGTAAAGTCAAGACAATAGATTCAAATTGTCGATACAAAAGGTTTGTCTATTAAATATATATATATTATTACTATATAGAAGCGTGAAGCCAACCAAACGACCAAGGGCAATATTGTAAATAAATGTTCATTTAAAGGGCAAATATTAATTATATTTACTGAAAGCAAGTTAAGTGGGTTAAAAGTCCAATCAGAACAATTATTTTATTATTATTATTATTGTTATTTATCTTTTTGGTGTTCCCGAGGACCAATTAGGACAACGACCAGCCAATTCTAGATAATAAAAAATTTAATATTTCTTCCGTCCACTTTTAATTGTTATAATTTTAATTTTTAGAGTCAAACTATAAGAATTTTGATTAATATTTTATAATGTATTTTTCATCATATTGATATACACAAATCTGCAATTTATAGTAGTTTTTGTATACTTTTTGACTATCTATTTTTTTTTAAATGTCTTATTAATATAATAATCTAACTTATCTTTGAAAATTAGTAAAATTGATTTTCAAAAAGCGCAACATGACGATTAAAAGGGGACGAAGAGAGTAATTCTTCTTTCTCCATACATATGGCAATTTTTTTTTCCGGAACTCTGATATTATTATTTCATTTTATAAAATGTTTTCACAAACATAAAAATACAGATCCATTTAATAATTAAATATTCAACTTTGATTCTATAATGTAGCTTAAATTATACATATATTGAACTTCATGTGATAATGAAACATGCTACTTAGTTCCATTTTTTATGTGTGTGATAAATAAAAAATATTAAT